>NC_047512.1:39733423-39980125 GCF_902827115.2 Pseudochaenichthys georgianus
TGAAATGTATTTATCCCAAATTGAGAAAATGAAATGAAAACGGCACCAGCAGGATTTCAGGCATTGCACATGATTTCAAAATAGAAATAATGTATAAATATGAACACTAGAAAGATGTATGTATACACAGTATAACATATAAAGAAGTAAGCTGGATTACTGTTGAATCGATCAAACTACTACAACTAAAATATACTTAGCATCATAAGACGATATCATGATACATTCGACAAGTGTGCAACGTAGTAGCTTTTCTTTTAATATTTAAATGCAATCAGTATGATTTTATTATGTACACATATTGACAGCTGTTGCACTTCATTGGAGCCATTTAAAGATTTGGAGTATGTTAGGTGTCTCATAATTTAAAACTATATTGTAAAAGGATCGAAGTTGAAAGCAGGCTTAGCGATTACCCATAATCTTTTTTCCACTTAACTGTTAAGCTAACGACACAACTTAGTGTGAGCTGCTGTTGGTTTCCGACTGCTGAAAGTCCTTTCTTCAGTTCAGTTAGGCTGAAAACACATTCTCCCTTTCAACGCTATTACTTAACTTAAAGTCCTAAAGCGCCCTCCGCTGATGATGTGAAATATCAACAGTGAGTGTGGAGAACATTTAAGGGAAAAGGATAAAATAACATATTTTAACCTCCTATGTGTGTTTTTAAGGTCCCGCCTTCAACTTCCTGGACTCTCCGGCCACCAGGGTGACGGGCGTCGACATCCCCATGCCGTACGCCAAAATCCTGGAGGACAACAGTCTGCCGCAGATCAAAGACATCATATTCTCTGTCAAAAAGACCCTCAATGTCTGAAACACACACACAAGACAAACCCACCTGAACCCTCTATGTCTTGTTCACACAGACGATGGAAACATCGCCTGGTAAAACGTTTGAACCATGTGTAAATACAGCCAAACGGTCCCCTTTTAAAAACGCTCCAGATTGTAATGTTTTTTTCGCCAGGTGTTGGTCAATGAAGCGCACAATTCTCTTTCTGCACCTGCAGCAGCGGACACACAGGGTCGGTCAAATGTTCGTCTGTTAGTCGCTCACACATTTGACTGAACTCTGTGTGGCACTGGCTGCTCTCTCCACTTCTCCTTCAAAATAAAAGTTGCTATGTCCTGTAGGGTTTCTGTGTTTCTAAGGAAGTTTGGTAACAACAAAACTGCTGAATTTGATCCTGCAAGCTTTCAAAATGTAGACTTGCAGACTGATGAAAAATTCCTTCTCTTGTAGTTCTGTTCTTATTAAACTCCATTATATTTCTAACTACCAAAACATGTCATATTCAGTCTATTAACTGCTGAACTTCCTCACACTGACTCCAGGTTGTCTCTAAAGAATCAAAGTGCGGAAAGAGCCAGCCTCAATGCTGGAGGTGGAATATTTATTGTAGCTGCAGCAGCTCTGTGGATGTTTGTGTTGCTGTAAATGAATCTGTTACAGAAATAAAAGCCTTTCAACCCTTCATGCTGCTTCATTCTTTCTGGTTTTCATGCATTCATCTTTAAGATTGCATAAAGCGTTTTAGAGCAGTATTTTTATTTTTAGCAACGTCACATTGTTCACAAATCTATTGTAATAACTAGGCAACATTTATTATAACTGACGGATAGTATGATGTCAAAATTACAGAAAATAAGACTCAAAAGGGAAATAAACTATTTTTTTCTAGAAACCGCAGAAGAGTTTGGAGTTGGGAATATCTGAAGTTGTTTCCCTGATAACTAAAGTGGTTAAAAAATACATCTGTCACACTAACGTATTAACTCTGCTGCAGAAACTCTCCTCTCGACTCTTTCATCCTCTCTGGACTAGGCTTCTCTTATCAAGAATAACTTTTATCCAAGACCTTTTCCCTTGTTTATTAGAGGGAAACGGTTTGCAGAGTGAATTAGACACAGCGTACCTCCCTATCTCTCATCAATTTCCAACTAAGGCTCCAGTGGGGACCTTGTTCCCTGAGTGTGCCTCTCCACCTATGTGTCTTACTCTCTTACTTGCTACCCTTTGCCCTCAGCCTATTCTAAGGGAGTGCTTGTTCTTCCGTCTGTCTGTGTCTGTGTATTCTCTTGTTCCGATTAACCCAGACCATTTTTTTTTCTTGTTTTGTGTCTATATTTACGGAGTCGAGGCTGATCCTCTTGCTGTGGTCCTGTGTCCTGAGTTCTGGATTAAGTCGTGGCCTTCGGGTCGTGGCTAAACCTGTCTCTGCGGTCCTGCCTTGGGTCTCGTCATGCTGCCTCCCTGAAGGCTCCCACAGGATTGTAGCTGACATCCTCGTGGATTCATCTTCTTATTACAGACACATGCATTTCCAAACATTTGGTCTACCTACGCTGTAAAATGTATTATCTCTTCGATTTACACACGGCATCTATTGCACGTCTGTCCGTCCTGGGAGAGGGATCGCTCCTCTGTTGCTCTCCCTGAGGTTTCTCCCATTTTTCCCTTTAAACTGTGGGTTTTCTCTGGAAGTTTTTCCTTGTACGATGTGAGGGTCTAAGGATAGAGGGTGTCGTTTTTCTCATACTGATATTCTGAACAAACTGTGCTGTTGTATTTGCTGTAAAGTGTCTCCTGTAGGCTATTTTATAATGTACAGCACTTTGGCTCGACCAAAAATCGTTTATAAATGTGCTATATAAATAAAACTTGATTTTATTTGACTCTGTCCACATCTCGGCAGGCCCATCAGTCCCCTCCTGCTCCCTGGCTAAATGACGCACTGCGTGCTAATAGAACCATCCTTCGGGCAGCTGAGCGGAAATGGTGGAAATCCAAACACCATGACGACCTCCTAACCTATCAATCTCTCCTCTCCTCTTTCTCTGCTTCGATCTCTCAGGCAAAAAGCACTTTCTTTCAAGATAAGATCCATTCTTCCTATTCCAACTCCAAAAAAAACAACTATTCTCTATCTTCTCCACCCTCCTTAATCCCCCCAGAGCCCCTTCACCCTCCTCCCTTCTTCCAAGTGTTAACTTTGTTAACTACATTTAAAAAAAAAGGCTGATGATATTCGCTCTTCTTTTTCTGACTCACCTTCACTCACCACTGGGTCACCAGACCCTCCTTTCACCCACACACTAACCTCCTTTTCCCCTCTTTCTCTCCAAGTGAGGTTCTTACCCTCATTACCTCTGCCTGTCCTCTGGACCCTATCCCCTCAAACCTCCTTCAGACTATCGCTCCTGATATTCTACCGTTTCTCACCCATTTCATCAACACTTCTCTAGCTTCTGGTCACTTTCCAAACAGTCTCAAGGAGGCAAGAGTAAACCCTCTCCTAAAGAAACCCACTCTCAACCCGTCTGATGTTATAAACTACAGGCCTGTCTCTCTCCTCCCGTTCCTGTCTAAAACACTTGAACGCGCTGTCTTTAAACAACTCTCCTGTTATCTCCATCAGAACAACTTTCTGGATCCGCACCAGTCTGGTTTCAAAGCAGGTCACTCCACAGAAACTGCTCTCCTTGCTGTCTCTGAGGAACCGCACACTGCTAAAGCAGCCTCCCTCTCCTCTGTCATCATCCTGTTGGACCCGTCTGCTGCATTCGACACGGTGAACCATCAGATCCTCCTTCGCACTCTCCAAAAGCAGTTCAGTCTTGTCAAGGTTGAGCTTGAGGTGGTGAGCAGACATCCACTGAGAGACGTCTGCTAGGCAAGCAGAGATGCGTGCGACGACCTGGGTCTCTGAGCGGGGAAAGGACAGAATTAATTGGGTGTCGTCAGCGTAGCAGTGGTATGAAAAACCATGCGGGCTAATGACAGATCCGAGCGAGTTTGTGTACAAGGAGAAGAGGAGGGGACCAAGAACAGAGCCCTGAGGGACCCCTGTAGTTAATTGACAAGGGTCGGACTCCGACCCTCTCTAAGTTACCCTGTAGGTGCGGTCTTTGAGGTATGAGGTGAGGAGGGACAGTGCAGAGCCTGAAACTCCAAGTTGTTGGAGAGTGCGAAGGAGGATCTGATGATTCACCGTGTCGAATGCAGCAGACAGGTCCAGAAGGATGATGACAGAGGAGAGGGAGGCTGCTTTAGCAGTGTGTAGTTCCTCAGTGACAGCAATGAGAGCAGTTTCTGTGGAGTGACCTGCCTTGAAAGCAGACTGGTGCGGATCCAGAAGGTTGTTCTGATGGAGATAACAGGAGAGTTGTTGAAGCGCGTTCAAGTGTTTTAGACAGGAACGGGAGGAGAGAGACAGGCCTGCAGTTTATAACATCGGAGAGTGGTTGAGAGTGGGTTTCTTTAGGAGAGGGTTTACTCTTGCCTCCTTGAGACTGTTTGGAAAGTGACCAGAAGCTAGAGAAGTGTTGATGAAATGGGTGAGAAATGGTAGAATATCAGGAGCGATAGTCTGGAGGAGGTTTGAGGGGATAGGGTCCAGAGGACAGGTGGTAGGGCGGGCAGAGGTAATGAGGGTAAGAATCTCACTTGGAGAGAGAGGGGAAAAGGAGGTTAGTGTGTGGGTGAAGGGAGGGTCTGGTGACAAAGTCGCTTGACAGAAGGGAGGAGAGGGAGGGTTGGGTACCGAGAACCGGTTCCAACATTTAGATTCCAACGGCATCATTTAGAAATGTGAATTTCGGTTCCGCTTTTCGATGCCTGAGGAAATGTTTCTCGCCGCTCTCCGTAGCCTACTGTATGACTGCGGCGGGGCGGGAAATGTAGCGTTGTACCTACACTTCCTACAGCGTAACCTGAGACCAGGGCCGGCCTGTCGCACTGGCGTTATATGCCCCTTTCACACCAGCGCTTTTTCAGCTCCGGCTCGGAGCTGGAGCCTGAAAAGCGCCGGTTTTTCCTGTTCACACCGCAGCGGCGCCGGCTCTTAGCTCCGGAATCGGGTTCACTTCCAGCTCCAAAAAATTGTCGGTCTAGAGGCAAGAGCTTCGGAGCTAGAGGCGGCGTCGCTTACGTCTCTCTTGCCCCTTTCACACCAGCGCTTTTTCAGCTCTGGCTAGGAGCTGGAGCCTGAAAAGCGCCGGTTTTTCCTGTTCACACCGCAGCGGCGCCGGCTCTTAGCTCCGGAATCGGGTTCACTTCCAGCTCCAAAAAATTGTCGGTCTAGAGGCAAGAGCTTCGGAGCTAAGAGGTGGCGTCGCTTACGTCTCTCTTACGTCAAGGCGTGCAGGAAACTAAACCCACCTCCCATGGGTCGACTGTTATGCCTGCCTACAAGCAGTAGTGCCTATAAACACACTTTATAAAGTCAGGCAACACTAACCAGGCTTCGTGTGGTTCTGTTTATTTGTACCTTACTTTGACCATCCGTTCACTGTTATCGATCATTGTGGAGAGAGGCAGACGTGTTGTTTTGTATTATTGCAGCTATCGGATGCAAGTAGTCAGTTTAGCTTCGGTTGTGAAGGATAAAGATAAGGAAAAAGTAACTGTGAATAAGATATAGTAAATCCTGTTATAGGAAACATTGAGCTGTCTGAGTGGAAAAATAACGTGTTAAAGTTTACTGCTGTTAAAGTTTACTGCTGGCCGGCTACATCCTGTTATCTTCAAGGACGAGATGTGGGGCCCTGATCCTCACCAGACGCAACTGTCTTGTGAGAAAACCAGTTAAAACAGGTAATTAGAAAAAGGGAGTATGGCCCTGGCCTGACCTTGGCTAAAACTGTGTGTTGCTGGGCAGAAAAGGCAGACTGCAGCACAGAGAGCACCAAAGGTGGGGGCTTCACAGCAAACACTATAAAGAAAAAGATATATTCAGAATTCGGCACTCACTTCAACTGGGATCTCATACTGACGAGCCTGTCACGGTGGGAACTCAAGAAGGAGTCCAAAGCGCTTTGTGGTATAGTACGGATTGATATATCTTTGTTGAACTGTGTAATAAAGTGCTTATTTGAAGAAATAATTCATTGGAGTGCAAAGTCTAGTTTTTGTACAGCTAACAGAGAATAGTGTCTAGGACACAATTCCTTTTCCCTCAGAACTAAGAAAGGTCATCGGCAGATCCGGACGGCGACCCCGCTCTGGCCATATCCAAACGATCTGCGCGGAGGACGGACCTGGTCTGGTAGACTCCAACAGCTTGGTGACCCCGTGACGTGATGGTCTAGAGCGGGAAGTCCGGACACCGATGACTTTCTGAGAGGACACCAAAAAACATTGAGTTTACGGCTTTTACAAGAAACCATCTCACACAATCAAAAACCCGGGCAATTCAGAATCAAGGTAAGCATCTGCCTGTTACAACAAATAGATGTGTTTGAAATACCACTAAATTTTAGGATTGTGTGAAAATGGCAGAAATAATTGTCTCAGCTAAAAAGTAAAGATAAAACGTAAATAAAATGGTGTGCACTGAATAGATCAACAAGGGTATAAACAAATCTGTGATGAGAAGCGGGTGGAACCCGTAATTCATGAGGATCCGCCGCGGTCCAACGGGAAGGTGTCAAACTTGTCAAACAAGTAGCCAACAGTAAGGTGTCAAACTTGTCAAACAAGTAGCCAACAGTAAGGTGTCAAACTTGTCAAACAAGTTGCCAACAGTAAGGTGTCAAACTTGTCAAACAAGTAGCCAATAGTAAGGTGTAAAACTGGTCGCCGTATCAGTAGCTAATATATCTGTGTACAATGTTTGCTGTTTGTTGATTGTTCTGTCTGTTGGTTGTCATTGTTGATTCGTAAAGACCTTGTTTTATGTTGGTAAATGTTTTGGTATACCAATAGTTTGTTGTTAGTTGTTGAAAGAAGCCCCCCTTCTCTTGAAAAGGCTGAGAGCTCCAGCCGGAGCCGGGGTGTCAGTATTTGTCTGTGAAAGAATCTCCCCCCACTTTCGGATTCTGTAGAAGAGTATACTCTTTGTTTCAATCAGAAAAAGAGCAAGCTATTCATCACAATTGTATTTTTAGGTTATGAATAAAACAAAAAGTAGTAGCCTAAGTGATAAACAGGAGGGTTTTTGAATGCTTGTCAGTCAGAAGGAATATATTAATGTTTATATAACAGGGGAAGCTCATTTGTGGTCAGCTGCCCTCTGTTCTTCAATATTCTGTGTTGCTCCACGGACATTCAAATAAATAAGAATAAGGACATTAAGAGTAACGACAAGATTTGTCCAGTGTATTAATAAATACAAGTGAACACATATTAACCTAGTCAGATAAATAGATACAAAGTCATTCTTGTTTCAAGGAAGCCCCCTCCTCATGGAATGCCTGTTCAAGCCGGGGTGTCTGTGAGAGTACCCACACCCCCCTCCTTCTTTTTTCTCTCTCTCTTCTTAAAATGCATGAAGAAAGAGCATTGAATTTAAAACAAGTGTGTGAATAATCGAGTGGTCTGAAGAAGGAGGGAATAACATTGAAGATTAATAGATCAATGTGTCGTAGATATTTGAAAGAAACATTGCATTGTGAATTTCGTGGTATTTGTCATTTACTGAGAAGTTTACTTATATTTCGAAGGCATTTATTGCATACAGTAACGTTGAGGGAAAGTAATAATACTGTTTGCTGAGTATATGAAGCAGGTTAAAGTTTGATTCAAATTGAACATAATAGTGGATTATTCCACCTAGTGTTTTTATAATATCATTAGTAGACATTAATTGTGTTTGTAAGTTTATGAAGAAAGAGTAGAAAGTAAACGGGAGGTTGTTATGAGTTTGTCAGTCAGAATGAATCTGTTAAATGGTTACGCATGACAGAGGTGTTGCACAAACACACCGGTGATTGATGAGAGGAAACTTGAGCCGGCAGCTGCAGGGCACAGGGAGGAAAGAGAAAGACAAGTAGATGTTTTGAAGAGTTCAGAGAGAGTAAAACTTGTTTCTAAATAATGTCATATTGTTTTGTGAGTAAACATGAAATAAAAATATATTTACTAGATATAACAACAACATGCTTAACTAGGTTGACAGAAAACTGCTATTAACCAGTTTCAGCAGCTACTGTCATATCTGTGTTCTAAAGAGAACATATGTTGCATTTACAATTCATATTAAGGAAGTCCACAATTGATACCATTAAAGACCTTTTGTGGTTTCAAATTAAAGAAGATTTTAAAGATGAAGTAAGCAGGACTTCAACTAGACAAAAGAGATTTTACAATGTGGTTTTACTACTTTTAATGGAGTAAAGAATCTGGGTAGACTACTGCCATTGATTTGTTTTAACATTCACATGTTTCAGCATTCCTGACCATATAGACACTCAGCCGTTTTATTTTGTAACCCTTTGGGGGAGAGATTTAAATTAAGTTTATCTCCAGTTGCTGATTTATTGTGATTTACAGCGGCACTCGAAAGTTGTGCGCCACCTTTTGGGTTCTCTGAATCAGTGTGTTGGTGAAGAGTTGCTCACTGCGAACAGAAGAAGTATGCAAAGAACGCATAGGAGATATTGACATTATGCTTGTGCCTCGTTGTCAAGGCAACAGTGGTGTGAAGAGGTACTGCGGTTTTGGGGGATTTCTGCAGTACAGCCGACAACGTGTGTCGGCCAAGTGATTCCTTCCCTCATCCCAAAGCCAGGGAGAGTTTCCTTGGAGCCCACTGACCAGGGCCGGTCCTAGCTTTTTGGGGACCCTGCCACTGACTACAGCTGCATCACTGACTGTGCTCATTATGACAAGATCTTGAGACATGCTTGTCTCAGATTGTTCTGGAGGAATGATGCAATGATTTTACAGCATAATTGTGCAAGAGTTTCCCAGGGGGTGGTGTAGAAACCTTAATGCTTAGTGTTTGAGAGGGGAGGCTGCTTGTTTAAACGATGGTCTGAAATACTGAAAAGATTAAAGTTTAATATTCTTGGTTGACAAACAAGACATCTGATTATTAGGTCACACATAATAATTTAGACATATAAACTAACTATGAGTAAAGGGATTAATGGATTTCATATCCTAGGGAGGGTTAGTTAGGTTGCGAATACTTCGCAGGGTATTTGTTAATGTATTTTGAAGAACAAAAAACAAGGACACAAGTCCAATTTTGCTTTGTTTTTAGATTAAATTGTCCGTTACCAAAACTGTTCACCTTGTGTCTAGATTTGGACTTTGAGGGTAAGGGAGTATTTAGGCTTATTTTTATACATCTGACATTTTAAAATATGTTGGCTAAGTCACCAGATAGACATTGGTTAAGAACTTTTCTGAAGATTGAATATTTGTTCCATTTCTACATATTCCTATTTAAAAAGTAATTTTAGAGTAAAGAGGGCTGAGGCTGAAATGGGAAATAATGTGGGGCCTTCAATCACCCATTAGAAGGGTGCAGATTATTGACGACCAATAGGGAGGAGGGGTCACTCGACCCACCCTGCAGTGGGTTTTAAAATCTTACTTGCAGCTTCACAGGAAGCGCACAGCACCAGATTATGAGTTTAGAGGACTAGCGGCACCACCTCCTAATGGACATTCATTTAGTTGGTAATTAACTGACATTTAGAGATGTTAAAAAGTAAAAACATACCTACCATGAGGGATGATTCCTAAGTTCAGCTACAAACCATTGATGAAATTACTTCTGTTTTTAGGTCCTTGATAAAGGAAGGAGTGATTGTTACATGTTCAGGACACCCAGGGTTCCACGCACTGTTAAAGAGGGTAACATTGTTCTTTAAGTGCACCAGAATTGAAGATAAATTAATAGAATGAGTTATGGAATACATAGCAGAGTTTCACAGATCCTGATAATGTTTTGACACAAGATAATAGTGATGTACACAAGTTTCTGAATTACATCTATTAGACGTGTTGATATTTATTAGGTGTAAATGAACTGCAGTAGTAGTACAATAAGGAAGTGACATTTTTTGGCTAACACTTTTCAGGGAATTTGGGAGAACAGAGATATCTTGAACATTATAGTTGTAATTGTGAATTAATAAATGATGGCGCTCCATATATACAGATTTCTATAGACGGAGGATGCTGGCCTGAGCTGGAACATCGGAGTCTCTGCAGGGCACGACACATGGCCAAAAAGACTGAGACCAACTGACCTTTGACCCTGACAGACAGGGTAACTTGGGAAGGCACTGTCAATGACTGACTCTGAGGTGTACCTGACCAAAACCTGACTTTACAACCTGACAGTGTGAGTGAGTGTATGTTTGCATCTGATCAGTGCAACTGCATGATTTAAAACGATGACTAATCAAGCATGTTTTGGACTAACACATTATTTCTGTGTGATAATAATGTGTGAAATGAGAGGTTTCCTAACATTGCACAAAAGGGGAAACCGTTTCTAACCTACTTGATATTTCACTCCCACAGGAGGTGGCAGTTTGCAGAATGTGAAACTCAAACTATGACATTTGAATATTCTGTTTCTTTTAGGACTGAAAGATGGAGAGAAACACTTACTGGAGTGTTTACTGTGGGAAATGATGGATGTACATTTGGGAAAAATGTTTGGTATTGTCTTATAATCCATTATGACCTGAAGGTTTTCTTCCCATACAGGTTTTTGTTTACACATGAGATAATGTGTAAAAAAGGGGGAGTGTAAACTTTACAATGTACATTTTTCATTTAGGGACTGAAAGGAACCTGCTGCCCAACTCCATTGTTCAATCTGATCATTGATTGACAGTTTTAGAATTGACCTGCTCCATATTTGGGGATAACACACTGTTTGATGAATGTTGACATGTCTCTAATATTGATTGAGTTATAGCAGGTAACACAGATAGAGAATCAGTGGCCAAGGGGCTACCAGAGAGATGGACTTAAGAAGCTGACCTGTGAGTAATGTGTCAACTAATGTGTCAACAGGTATTAAAGTAACTAAGGTTTGAAATGTAGAAAGAACATATTTACAGTTAAAGTTAAAACATAGTAATGTAATGAGATAGAATGTAATTTGGACAACATCATGTAACTAGCCTGGTAAAGAAGTAAAAGCCATAGACTTTATTGTTGAGGTCATTATGGGGATATACATTTAATCTAAATACATAATAGAAAGACATTTGAGGACAGTTTGTTGGAATTCTGTATTCATTTTTTCAGCGGGATAATATCTAAGCACTGACGGGTAGAAGCAGTATCACCAGGAAGCCATTCACTTTGTTAGTATTGTGATTTTGGTTGTTTTTGAATCCATAAGATTAGTGTGTTTCTTTACCAGAAACATTAGCAGTTCAAATCATATTCAGATTTTTAATGGGATCTCAGGGATTTCATTTAAAAATAAATACAGATGCTTGTCAGAAATTCAGAGCTATTGAAATATGTTATTTAGTTTACCTAAAGATGTTGGGGTTCTTATTTAGTTGGCACAGTCCAAGTATTAAGATTCTGAAGCTGCACAATTAATTTAGAAAACCTGTGCACAGACGTCTGTTGTTTTAAGACACCCCACCAACAGGCTCCAAGTGGCCACGCAGTGGTGGGTCAAACAGCCGAGGGCCCCAGAGCCCGGAGCGTAGGCTTGAGGGATTTGTATCAGATTTCTCCACACAGGTTGCTGACGCCGAAAGGGGGACCCGAGACGCAGGAGGCTGACTGTCAACCCCAGGCTCTCCGGCCCCGACCGAGTGACCCAGAGGACATCCCATGCCGTCCGCCTACAAGGAAAGGGGGAAACGTGGTACCACTGGAGCAGGTGTGTGGAAGCACCAGCACCTACCAGGACCCTCGCTGACACCATCCAGGACCTAGGCCAACTGAACATCAGGCAAACAACCGAAGCCCCCCAACCCCCAAGTGTGGACATCGACTCAACTTCCGAGGAGGAGGAGACAACAGGAGAACCAACGGCAGCCCAGGAGATAACAGCCGGCGAGGAGGCACAACAAGGGACCCCCAAAGTAGGCGGTACACCACACGCATCACATACACACACCACACAAGAGACACTCACCTACACTGATACACCAAAGAAACTTTTACAAGAAAAACGAAGATGAAGAAGAACTCAGGACCTAACCAACACCTCTATTGCTTGGCCTTAACACTTTGTTTTTTCATCATTGTTGGAATAATCATTATCATAGTGGGTGAAAGGGGGAGACAAATCATTGACCAAAGTAATAATCCAAATTCCCCACAAAATGAAACTACACAAGATACCTTTTCTCCTTCAGCCTAACTAGACACGTCCGCAATGTGGCCGGCACAGTAGATACGGCAAATTTCACCCAATGTAACCAGAAAGATGCATTAAGACACATCTCGCTGACACTTTGCCTACCCTCGGACTCAAGCACCACTACCCTTATCCCGTACACCAGTTTGTCAAACGAACGCAACCGAAAAGGAGGGTCGTGGGGAAACAAATACCAATGGTACATGACACTAGACTTTTGGTTCGGAAAACGCGATCCCAATGAAAGATATAGCTATGGTCGAGGCTGTGGACCGACTTGGTGGGAGAGACAGGGGCGATTGGAGTTCATCGTCAACAGGAACAGCGAAAAAAGTAAGGCAAAGAGTACATATAGCAAAATCCTCATCTGGCCTCATAGTACAGTTAGACTTAACGGGGGTACCCCAACCCAAGAAAGATGAAACCCCTTGCGCATCCTTTTATCTATGGCCCAAGGCATCGCCAAGCCCCCAATTCTCTATATACGTATGCATGTCCAGTCGCATTAAAAGACCACAATCTGACATAGTATCCGTCCAAAAGGGGGTGGTGATCCACTCCACTAAGGAATGGACAACTGATCAAGAGTTCCAAGTAGCAACTGGAATCTCGGGACGCTCAGGAAACAGCAACAACTGGTTACTGATGGCACAACAAGCCGCGCTAGACACAGGCGATGACTGCCTCGTTTGTATGGGAGCCAGACCCCTGCTCCACATAATTCCTGCCCCGGTAGAACCAATGTGTGCCAATGAATTAATGGGGACAGACAACCCTCGACACAATTGCTCTAAATACGACGTTTACTTCCCTTTAACCAACGCGGAATTAAAAAAGCCCTTATTCTTTGCAAAAGTTCCGAGGTTGAATTACACCTGTTTCAACACCACAATCAGAAACACTGGGGGGTTCAACAAAACTCTCTGCGACCACATAGTGACACCTGCTACACCTGGACGTGGTGTAATCCGAGCAGACATATGGTTCCACTGCGGTGGCAACCAACTCCACGATCGCGTCCCATATAATGCCAGTGGTCTATGTGCACTGGTCACTTTGCTTCTACCAGTGAAAACCTACAAATTAAAAGTAGGGGACATAACAAACCTGGCAGAACAATACCCCTATCATACTACAAACAGAGTCAAACGCAAAGCCATGATTGACCCAGATCCAACGTACATAGACGCAATAGGGGTACCACGGGGCGTACCAAGTGACTACAAAATAGCCGATCAAGTAGCGGACGGCTTCACATCCGTCATCTGCCCCTGGTGTGTCATCAATAAAAAACGCAGACCGCATCAATTACATTCATTATAATATCCAACGCCTAGGAAACCTCACACATGCCGGACTCAATGCAGTTAGTGAGCAATTGAAAGCCACATCACTCATGGCCTATCAAAACAGAATGGCCCTAGACATGCTCCTAGCAGAAAAAGGCGGAGTATGTGCAATGTTCGGAGAGCAATGCTGCACCTTTATTCCCAACAACACCGCTGCAGATGGCACTCTACAAATAGCACTGGACGGTCTGAAAACTCTCAACTCCCGCATGAAAGATCAATCTGGTATCAACGGTAAATGGGACGAATGGATGTCAGTGTTCGGTAAATACAAAACCCTGGTCACCTCAGTATTGGTATCAATGGCCGTGTTTGCAGCAATTTTGACCTTGTGCGGGTGCTGCTGCATCCCATGTATCCGCTCAATGGTGGACAAAATAATTAGTACCGCCATAGCACCTTCTACTCCCCTGGGCCAACAACTCGCCTTGCTATCCTTAGAAAACAACCCAGACATTGAGGAAGGCGAAGAAGAAGCAGCAGCAATGGACACTTTCCCGACAGCACCATCAGTACCACCGTATGGCAGAATGTGGGAAAGAGAGACAGAAGCCTAAAACAGCTGACATAAATGTACATAAACAATAGCGTTGTTTTGTTGCCCCAATCATTAGAATGGGGCAAAAGGGGGATTGAAGGATAAAGATAAGGAAAAAGTAACTGTGAATAAGATATAGTAAATCCTGTTATAGGAAACATTGAGCTGTCTGAGTGGAAAAATAACGTGTTAAAGTTTACTGCTGTTAAAGTTTACTGCTGGCCGGCTACATCCTGTTATCTTCAAGGACGAGATGTGGGGCCCTGATCCTCACCAGACGCAACTGTCTTGTGAGAAAACCAGTTAAAACAGGTAATTAGAAAAAGGGAGTATGGCCCTGGCCTGACCTTGGCTAAAACTGTGTGTTGCTGGGCAGAAAAGGCAGACTGCAGCACAGAGAGCACCAAAGGTGGGGGCTTCACAGCAAACACTATAAAGAAAAAGATATATTCAGAATTCGGCACTCACTTCAACTGGGATCTCACACTGACGAGCCTGTCACGGTGGGAACTCAAGAAGGAGTCCAAAGCGCTTTGTGGTATAGTACGGATTGATATATCTTTGTTGAACTGTGTAATAAAGTGCTTATTTGAAGAAACAATTCATTGGAGTGCAAAGTCTAGTTTTTGTACAGCTAACAGAGAATAGTGTCTAGGACACAATTCCTTTCCCCTCAGAACTAAGAAAGGTCATCGGCAGATCCGGACGGCGACCCCGCTCTGGCCATATCCAAACGATCTGCGCGGAGGACGGACCTGGTCTGGTAGACTCCAACAAAAGACAGTGAGTTGGTAGTTCTCCATTGGCCGGTTCCACTTTTGGGCGAATGAGTCAGCAGCCGTTGACTCCGTCTGGTTCGCCCCATCTTCTTACATTAGCTAACACACAATATCACATGTTCTGCCTCTCTGAAAGCTATACTTGTATATGTTTAAACGTCATTGTCTCATGACATCCTTAGGATAGGTTAACTGTTCCCATACCCTAAGGCAGGGGAGATTCCCATTCGATCGTGAGATGTGTATAAAAATAGAACAACAACATTCTGTTTTATCGTTAATGGCCAGTAACATAATATTCCTGTGCCAGAATAATGCACTTGAACGCATCAAAGCTTTGTGATGGGCCGGCGTGACCCCATGTGTCGGGCGTGGCTGGTGGGCAGTGGGCACTAGTTCGCTGACGTTGTCCGTCTCAACCTATTATACATCCATGGTCTCAACAGGAGAGACAGTCCGCGCACACACAAGACCGCAATTACGGCAGAAGCAAAAAAGCCCAAAATATATAATGTTCACTCCGAGTGGAAGGATGATTATTTCTGTATCTATTCCAATTCAAAGTCCATCTGTCTCATCTGCAATGCGAGCGTGGCTTTATCGAAGAAGGGTAATTTAAGAGCGGCATTTCAAAACAGTGCACAAACGCTACGAGACGGAATTCCCTCCTAATTCTGCCCTACGCTCCCAAAAGGTGAGGGACCTGAAAGGACAGCTAAATGCACAGCAGTCCATTTTCACCAGGCCCATCAACAAGAGCAAGGCTGCTACCATAGCATCTTATCGTGTCAGTCACGTTCTTGTGAAACACATTAAGTCTTTCAAAGACGGCGAAGTTGTGTAAGAAGCATTCCTGGAGGCTGCCAACGTGCCTTTGGGGGACAGTAAAAACAACAGGAGCATTTCAACAGGTTTTTGATATAATAAAAACTCAAGTTAGATACCGTTATTAATCATCTGTAAGTTTGTACAAAATGGAATAAGAATGCAAACATTAAGATCTGTTCTGTTTAAATTGATTATAGTCTATTATCAATTCAGGTTAAGAAACTAGTGTTGCTTGCATCCTATTTTAAAAAGGCATTTCTTTGTATACTCTACTAAAATGCTACAAAAAAGGGTTTGATTCTATTAATTTTGTCTTTTTTATTGCACTGTTGCAGCAGATTCCTGTGTAGCTTCAGATCTGAGTTGTCTTATTAGTAAGCCTAATTTATACTTTTGTAGCAACACTATTTTTATATAATGGCAAAGAAAGGGTTCAGTGTATTTTCTTTTTTCCTGTGTAATATGTGGCAGCACTGTTCAATGTTTCTTGAAAACATTACCCACAGTAGTATGTGACGTGTGAATAAACTCCAACTCTGTATCAACAACACTGTTGTGTAACTTCAGTTAAATACTTGTATGTGTGTAGATTAGAAAAAGGTAAGATAAAGCATCTGCAGTATTTTATGAAGTATTAATCGTACAAAGGTCAGTTTTATACGAAGTAGAAGTGTGTATTTACCTGGTAGTAGGCTGTCAGTCGCCTCTCTATTTGGACTGGTAGATCTCGGCAGACTGGCAACTTTAAAAGTAGCTCTCGGTTAAAAAAAGGTTGGGCACCCCTGCCCTAAGGCCTTCTCTGAACTTCCTCCAACCCCGAAGTCAGCTCACTTAAAATGAATACATCCATTGATAAGTCAGAACGACCATTGTCCCTCTAACTGTGTGACCCAAGTAACACACATCGTCTCATGGCATCTTTAGGAGTCTTGCAGGATATGAATGATCTAATTAACTAACGTCTGCACATGAACGCACATACATTTTCCCTATGCAGCCTACCACACAAATGTCACATGTTTATCTTTCTGAAAAATACTTATCAACGGGGAATCATTTCACTCAAGGCAGAAATCACAGGTTGTACTGTACCTTACCTACTAACAAATAGCCAAAAAAACACCTTTTGATTATAACACAAAAGTGGAAGAAAAGACCATTTGCGCTAATCTGCTTCTACTTAAAATGGGACATCATTTTAGGAATATATAAGAAAGTTTAAACACACATCCTATATATCAGGTGACATTACAATGAATATACCAGAAATACGCTGTATTAAACTTTCTGCTATAACACGTTATTTATTAACCTGTTTAGCCCGAGAGCCTCCGGTACCTGGGGGCAGAGACCCGCACCCGCGACGTGCAATACCGAACCCGCCCCGCTACCCGCACATATTGCCAATTAGTTCCGCAACCCGACCCGACCCGTCGGCACAAGATCCGCGACCCGAACCCGCATAGCCTATATATGAGCAGTGAAAACGTGCAATTATTAACACACGCAGTTGCATATGTGTCTCAAAAAGCGTGGGATGTTGGTTATTTTCTCCATCTAGGATGACACCAAAAGTCTCCCAGACGTTGGATTTCGCTCTTGAGGAAGTGTTATTGAAAATGCTGTATTCTCCGCTAGAGAGCTTCACCTCAGTCATTTTGAATGTGGCGCGCACAGTAGTGATGTGTCGGTCGCGAACGAGCCGGCTCTTTGAGTGAACGACGGGAGCCGGCTCTCGCCCGCGAACGAGCCGTTTTTTGTTTTGTTTTTGCGGAGGGATCTAGATCGGCATGAAGGCACATTATGCAATGTGCACATTATCCCGCTTATTACACATGGCCACATTCTTAACAAAGTAACGACATGACTCCCAATATTAATTTAAATGCTTTTATTGATTTAAAAAATAGTTTTATGTATTGATTTAAATTGACATGCATAAGCTAAGAAAAGTAGTCCGTTGTTAATGTTTGAACTAACGTAGCAACGGCAGGAACTGCTTCGATAGTGTTGTTTTGATTACAGATTTGAAAACATCGTTGCTTGCTTTAAAAGTAGCACAATTCATGATGTCAAACCTTGGAGAGTATCTAGATATCCCTGCCCAAATGGAACTGCACACTGAATATGTGTCGCCGTTTGATGTCTATGTCTGGACCGCTGCGTAAAAAGGAGGGTTTCTGCCCCATTACTTCTCTTCTACTTCTATAAGAATAAAACACGGAGGACGGAGATCTCTTTTTCTCCCCCTCTTCTGACAGCCCAGCAGCTGATCTCAGAGCACGCTCCCCTCTCCTGTAGGGGGGCGTGGTCAGCTGCAGCTCACAGAATCCGCCCCCTGCAAAACAGCGCTGGAAAGAGCGAAATGAGGCATGGCTAAAATGCAGGATGTTTTTGGTATTTTGAAAAAAAAACTATATTTATATACTTTTATATAGGCCCCTTTTTTAAATAGTTTTTATAGGTGTTGCTATCTGTTTTGTGTAGCGTGGTTCTACAAGCAAGTCAATGCATTCATTGGGTGGTATCAGAGAGTTACACGGGTCTGTAAATGCAATGAAAACAATTGGCCACACCAAATCATTTATATTAAACATGTAATTTTTACTTTTGAATACTTCAGTACAAAGGATGTATTGAATCATTTAAGTGATATATGTGTACACATATAAATCATTAGTCAAAACAGGGCTACATTTGATTTAATTAAAAGGTATAATATGTGGTAAACTGAAGAGCCGTTTGGGAGCCGAAAGAGCCGGCTCTTCTTGGTGAGCCGAGCCAAATAATCCGGCACAGCAGCAGATTGATGCGCGCTGCAGAGGTTATGATTATGCGCGGTCCCAGGATTTTAAATATTAAACACATTTATTGTTATTTTAATATATTTATTATGCAATACCCGCGACCCGACCCGCATCATCTTTGTTTTACCCAGAACCGAACCGAACCCGGAAAAAAGCGTTTTGTGGCCGAGCCTTTTTACCGAAACAAAACACAAGTCTCACAAGAAGCGTTAGCATTAAAGGGCTCAACGCTAACTTTTACAAGTGGTTGCCAGGCTGGCAACCAGGCATCAGATTTTGGTTGCCAAAACTGAAAATACGGTTGCCATTTTTAGTCACCTTATATTTTCAATAATTAAGATAATATACAGTTATACATCAACTTAATAATGAAAATGTGACAAAAGAATGTTCAAATGCTTTACAATAAGTAATTAACACAATTATTTGAAACTAAAGTGGTAGTAAACTTGTCCACCCTGTTGTCATGTTCTTCACAGATCCACAAATGAATTGAGCAAGTCACTAGTTTCTTGGTCATACGTTGTCTCCCTTTCAAATGTTGGTTTTCTTGACCTTTGTGCTGACCCCCACCATAGATCCATTGGCCCTTCAGCATTGAAGTCTTGGATTGGCCAGACTAATACATTTGTAATGTTAAATAAATGAAAAGCATTCACAGACAAGAATTATATATGAATTATTAATTCTGTAAATTACCTTTAATATGTCTAACTATATTTAAAATGTGTTACCTTTTTATAGAAGTGATTATATTTGTATGCCAATATTTTCCTATGGTAAACTTTCGTTTTGCACTTTTATTTTGGTAGTAATAAGATCGGGACTCTTATTTTGAAGGAAATATTACCGGAAGTGAATGCACAACTTAGCAGAATGTACATATATATTTCGCCTCCCACATTTCCTCTTTGCTTTTCGTTTGGGTTCATTTTGCGATGTTGACGGGTTGGCCAAACTTTTTACCCCACAGTAAAACAACCTAATTTGCTTAGCCATTTTTTGTAAAACAAACACACGGCGCACAGCGCACGCGAGTAAACGTGCATCGCTTTCTGGCTCCGTAATCACACCAATGCACGTGCAACTTAAGTATCAGGTTCCGACTGGTCACAACAATAATTAAATATCACTCTTAATACAACAAATAATTAACATTTATCTATTTTGGGGAACACATTTAGCTATTTGCGGTCCTTATTTCTTCATGTTAAAATGTGGTTGCCACTGATGGCAACCAAAGGCCAAGAAGTGGTTGACATTTTTTCTGAATGGTTGCCAATGGCAACCGTTACTGTCGAGCCCTGCATTAGTCCTTAGTGAAAACGGGCTGATGCTACTTCCGGTGCTAACTAGCAAAAATGATCTTTAAAACTTAATATGTTCTGCTGATACTCCACAGATTATTTTGTTATACGTAGGGATGCACGATATTGGCTTTTTGAAACCAATACCGATAACTCCCTGCTTCTCAAGACCGATACCGATAACAAAAAAAAAAATGTACGCCACTAATTATTTTAACGTGATTAACGCATGTGTATTTTTTTTCCTTGGCCGCCCCGTAGTTTCAGAGCGCATTGAGTTTAAAATACCATCTACAAGCTGATACTGACAGTCCCGCTCCTGCCGCCCGCTGCACATATATCTGCACTTATACATATATCTGCACTTATACATATATCTTACACATATATACTTACACATATATCTGCACTTATACAGAGGCTTTCCAGTGGATGTAGTGGCTTGTGCACGCTCAGCGTTTTCATTGTAGTGCAGGGCTGCCAGGTACAGTCTTTCATTTCCGCCATGAGAAAAAAAATGTAAATAATAGCAACGGATGTACAAATTGTCACTAATTAGTAAGTAACTATGGTTTATTTTACCTACACAACATTCCAAGAAATGGAAAGACAACATTCTTTGGAGCAAAGCGCAGGATGACAGCATGGAATGACTCCAAAGATGAAGTCTGGTGGTGTGGGCTGAGTTTGGCCACAGCTTTCAAAATCCTCTTGTTTGAGAGAATTGTCTCCAGCTTGTGAAAGGCCGGCGTTCCTAAGAATTTGAAAATCAAAGTCATATTTGAATTGTCATGCTTTATAGAACATCCTGAATTCAATAGTTGTCCCTTACAAATATTTATAGAGGAGTAATGTAATATGGTTTATGAACAACATAGCTGCAGCCATCCATTGGTATTGCGCAATGCGCAGTGGATGAAGGCACTTAGGGAACAGGGGGTCATCATGAGAGTGGATATCCTGCACGTGGTTCAGGATGGAAGTCCATTTGGCCACTCTCTCAGGCCCGGTGGTGGAGGTTGCTGCAGTCCAGTATATGTGGTTTCTTATACTCTTCACCCACCCTCGAAGTTTTTCGCAGTCCTTCTTTTTTGCAGCCTTCTCCAGTTGCTTAGAAATCCCTAATAAATACATTTAACATGTAATTAATATACATACAAGTTTACTCAAAATATTATGCTACTGATGTGATTGTAGGAAGCTGGGTTTGTGTCTAAATAAAATAATGATTGTATTTACAATTGATATAAAGAAAAATACCTTTTTCTATGTGCCAAACATCAAAGAATTGGGTGATGCTGCTTTCCCTTAGGAATTTCTGAATTTGCAGATGTCTGTCCGTGACAATACAGTCCAGAGTCACACCACGTTCCTTTAACAACTCCAGACTCCTTTTCAGGCCCTCTAACTCCATGTGGTAGCTTCCACCAACCTCATTGCTCTGTTATGACACATACAAATAACCATTGATACACACATTTTAAATATAACGTGCAAACGGTGTTATAGAAAAAAACATTGATATTTCATTTCAACCCACTTACCTGAACCAACTGGAGGTCAACGACTTTGTTGTTCTTCAGGTCCATCATAGTGTAGCCTCCGAACTTTGCAGAGTGGCCTGTGAAAATATGTTTTACAGTAATTACTATTCTCTGCGGATGGTGAATTTGTATTTTTGCTTGTAGTGTTTAGCATATGTTTTTCAGGAACCATTAATTGAACAAATCACACATTGTGAAACCCCTTTCTGAAATGTAAAATGTGAATTATATAAAACATATACGACATACCTGGAGAGTCAGCCCTCATATCACCACCAACTATCACTTTCTCCTCTGCATGGAGCTTCTGTAGCATGCCTTCCTGTGATTTTTGCCAGTAAGAAACAATCGCTGGCTCAATGAACATCCTGGCATGCCTTCGGAAGGTGTTGTATTTGCATAGCTGCATATTCATTGCTTTGAAGACCTAATGGTTGAAAGAAAACAGCAAGAATACATTTTAATCTCAAAGATCACCTGTACATTTGATGACGAGTCGTCGAGGAGAACCTGGAAAGTGCAAATGAGCTGCCCTTTTTTTAAACAGGGAAAGAGCTGAACATGTCATTAGGGGTGCTTACTCTACAGTGCCCCTTTCACATCTCTTCTCTTTCTCCACACCACCCTCCCAAAAGAGCTTTACATATTAGCATGGGTCGTTACCTAACAGTGCCCTATTCCCAACTTTTGTCAGTCTTGTTATTGTTACCTTGTCCTATCTTATTCAACAACAACATTTGCATTTTCAAACATTGGCAAAACAATCTTCTGCAGTTACTTTACCTTTGAAAGTTTGTAGAAAGATGCTCCGTTGACATATGTTGCAACTGATAGCTGCAGGTTTCCAACTGGAGTACTCCCAAGAACAGGCTGGCTATTCCAGTTTCTTGTAAACTGACAATGGGGGCACAGCTGATGCACTGATATGAATGTACCGATCCTTCTGGTTTGTACATCACACACACGCTTGCACACAGGACATGATTAAAAAAGCTCCATGAGGCAGGTCTCATACACGATGTATGTGTTGATCGTCTGGGGGGGGTTTTGTTCTTGACCACTAAAACAAAAAAATAGAAGTTAAGATCCATCACACAGATGCCCCTTTCACACCAGCGCCTTTTCAGCTCCGGCTCGGAGCTAGAGCCTGAAAAGCGCCGGGTTTTCCAGTTCACACCGGAGCTGCGCCGGCTCTTAGCTCCGGAATCCGCTTCATTTCCAGCTCCAAAAAATTGTCGGTCCAGAGGCAAGAGCTTTGGAGCTAAGAGGTGACGTCGCTTACGTCTCTCTTACGTCGAGGCGTGCAGGAAACTAAACCCACCTCCCATGGGTCGACTGTTATGCCTGCCTACAAGTAGTAGTGCCTATAAACACACTTTATAAAGTCAGGCAACACTAACGGGGCTTCGTGTGATTCTGTTTATTTGTGCCTTACTTTGACCATCCGTTCACTGTTATCGATCATTGTGGAGAGAGGCAGACGTTTTGTTTTGTATTATTGCAGCTATCGGATGCAAGTAGTCAGTTTAGCTTTGGTTGCTATGCTAACATCACCCGTGTTATACCAGAGAAACTTTCATAACAGCGTTGTGATACCAAACAGTGTCAATTCAGACTGACACACATTCACTTAGGCTAAGGGGAACTGGGGATATGCATCAGCTGCTTGTGTGAGTCGGACAGTGAATACTTTAGAGCGGCCGCTGCAGTGTGAGCTAACCGGGAGCTAACGGGAGAATAAACTCCCGTGGAAGAGCAGCCAGCACTGCAGCGGTCGGTAAATGCTGCAGAAACACATTAATAAACAATGAACCACGGCACTCTGGAGCAAAGTATAAGGTTGGAGAAGTCGTTATTCAATTTATTCTGGCTTCGCGTGATTAAAAGCAACACGATCATCGACCCGACGCAGTTGTTGTTGTTGTTGTGAGCTGCCGTAATGGCTGCCGTTGGGGGGCAAATCAGCAATGTAAACGGTGACGTCATGACGCAGCAAGGGCAGCTCTGGGGCGCCAGTGGGCGGTGTGTACAGAGCGGGAGCTGAAAAGGGAAACCGGAGCTAGAAACTGAAAAGCGCTGGTGTGAAAGCCGCAAGATTGTTGCTTTAGAGATCTTTGGTGTTTCCCTATTATCAATGTTTGAATTATATACAGCAAAAAATACAATACATAGACAAACTCAGTGATATTTCAGTAGCTTACGACATGGCTGTTGTTTCTGTAGCATTTGTTATGGATTCTGCTGGATCATAAGTTGCATCCTGGCCTTCGGAAATCACCAAAGAAGAGCTTCCCTCAAATGGATCTTCGTATTCCTCTTCAAGGTCTACACGGGGCCTCTTTGGTGGTCTCTTTATGGGGGTGGATGTTGAAAAGGGCACTTCCAACGGAAGTGTTTCAACACCAATGCTTCTGCAGGGAATTTTAGCCTGGACAGCTGTAACATAATTGTATTTGACATTAAAAACAATACAAAAATATGTTTACAACAATTAGAAGCACACAAATTAAAGGCTACAACATCAGAATGTAAAATGTAACCAAAGAACATTTGAAAAACGTGCTTCTAACCTGTACTTCGATGTGAACCAAGAGTCCTCGAGGATAGCTGTGTACGAACAGTACGGTACTTGGGTGGGTCAGTCTGACATGCAGAATCTATCATCACAGGTAATCTGCTGGTAGCATGTGATGTGCTGGCCTGTAAAGAAGAAAACATAGTTAGAACAAAATCATCTCAACTTAGTATTCAGGATGAGAAAATACTATTTGGATAAATATAGTCTGAAATCCCAAAAGATGGGGCTAAAACTCTCTATTTAGCAAAGCTCTTTCAATCCGAGTTAGTTTTGAACCGTAACGTGCATGCTGTGTTTCTGACTCAATACAGATGATGTGTTGGAGAGGGGCTGAGCTCAGTAGACTGACTGTAATGAGTGCTAGCCACTAATTAGCCTGTTGCTAGAGGTAAGGCCTTGTCAACAACAACAGACCAACGGGGCTTTAGCTCAGTTTTACTCGTGGTGTGTGTGTCCCCTCGCATACATACACACAGTGTTGTATCCTAACACAGCCCCATTTATATTCATGTGCGCAAACAAGTAGACACACAAAATCTTTTACATATAACGCTGCAAAAAACGGCATGTCTCATTAGCGTAGCGTAGCGTAGCTTACAGGTCGATGATATCTGATCGTTCTTACAGACTACAATCACAAAAGCTTTTACATATAACTCTGGAAAAAACGGCACTTGCCTACAGAAGATTACGTTTATTATTATAACTTACTCAATATGATTTTAGAGGATACAAAATAATAATAAATAGGAGAATAAATACTTGTGTTATCGCCTAGGGCGTGGCTTTACAGCCTTCACACAGATCGGCAGTATGTCTGAACATGTTAGCAAATGCCTGATAATTCAAATAAAAGACAAAGCAAAGACTGCGGAGCGTACAAAATAAAATGCTACAAAAATATATAAACACCTAACCTATTTGGGTTTGAGGCGACATTGATACGGTGAAGCTACATGCTACATGCTACAAGCTAGAGATAGCTTTATCAGGAAAAACACCGCTAAATAAAAACTTACAGCTTCAAAATTGGATGTGTCCTCACTAGTGCTGCGTACCTGGACTCACATTCAGGTTCAGGTCCGGACTCAAGTCCAGAGGTTCAGGTTCAGGTCCGGACTTATAAGTCCGGACCTGAACCCATGGCTTGTGTCAAGTTGTGTGAGTAACTAAAGTGAACTTATTGTGAGCTAATTATCAATTGAAAATTAACTCATAATCAACTCAAATTCAAACTCGTCAGATCTATTGTGCTCCCTTCCAACTCGTGTCTACATTTCTCTACAAAGTACAAATGTAAAAAAAACACTTTTTGCCACTTAGTCTACAAATGACGTATGACAGCAACTACAGGGAACTACTACAAAGTTCAAACATTTATTTCATTTACCAAACTAAAGTAACCAAACAGTCCCTGAGCTGACTGAACCTAAATCCATAAAACGTTGCTGAAAGGTAGAGTGTAGAGTAGACTATACGCATTACACTGTTACACACCTACTATACAGTATAGGCTACACTGTAGTGACTGTACAGTCAGAGTGTACTGTACTGTCTGCACACCATGTCTTTTCTACAACTCTACATGTGTACATTATACAGTACATACTACATACATAGTGATGTACATACATACTGTTAGAAATTAAAATCAATGTTGATATGGCGTAATTTTGAATTAAATACACTATTTAATTTAAATCAGTTTTATTCTGAAAAAAACGGAAGTTCACACTATTTACTTACTACTTTTATTCTGAAAATTATTCACTTCCGGTTAGCATTAGCATGTGGCGAAATGCTACGTTTTCAAACCGTGAGTCGAAGGTGAAATGACATGTGATGTTGTACACTGGGATTAGCACTCATTTATTGACGCTGAATAACGTTTATCAGGGAATGTTTAAATAACCACAGACACCAGAATATACGTAAGTGCTAGTTTTTTTGCGAGTCCAAGTACCGGTTCCTGACGTTCCGGTTTTAACCGGACTTGAACCGAAACTTTTTACAAGTCCAGTACCGGTTCGGCGTACCGGTACGCAGCACTAGTCCTCACTGGCCTGGTCCCGGATGGTTGGTATTGATCCCGGGTTTAGCATTACTTTTGAGGCATATCCGTGTTGGACTTGAAAGAAGTTAATAAACATGTCCGTGGTAAAATGTTTGGAACACACAAACAGAAATCTTCCGTGGTCTTCTGGCAATGAAGTCTAGCCACAGATTCATTTCTTTTTCCACTGATGGCATTGCATGCAGTCCCCTGTCCCGAGTCTTGCAGCCAACAACAGCACAACGTTTAACTATCTTAGACATCCTGGCAAGAGCAGGCAAAAACACAGATGTGGGTTGATTTAGCCTTCCGATAGCCTATATGCGAATGAGAGGTTTGGCAATGCACGTGGCCGTGGCTCATTCCCCTGATAGGTGGAGAGTTGACCAATAAGCCGAGGACTTCATGATAGGTCCCCTTTAAAGGGGACCTATCATGCAAAATGCACCTTTGTACGTCTTTTATACATGAATGTGTCCCCGGTGTTCCAGGGAACTCACCAAGTGTCAGAAAACACAACCCTCTCTATTTTCCTCCTTCGCCAAATCTCTAAAAAAGGGGCTGCAACGGATCTAAAAAAAACGGATCCAGATTTCAACACTTTTCTACGTCACAAAGAAGTGCTCCGCTTATTGGTCAACTCTCCACCTATCAGGGGAATGAGCCACGGCCACGTGCATTGCCAAACCTCTCATTCGCATATAGGCTATCGGCAGGCTAAATCAACCCACATCTGTGTTTTTGCCTGCTCTTGCCAGGATGTCTAAGCCAGTTAAACGTTGTGCTGTTGTTGGCTGCAAGACTCGGGACAGGGGACTGCATGCAATGCCATCAGTGGAAAAAGAAATGAATCTGTGGCTAGACTTCATTTACAAGGGACATGTGCCAGAAGACCACGGAAGATTTCTGTTTGTGTGTTCCAAACATTTTACCACGGACATGTTTATTAACTTCTCAAGTCCAACACGGATATGCCTCCAAAGTAATGCTAAACCCGGGATCAATACCAACCATCCGGGACCAGGCCAGTGAGGACACATCCAATTTTGAAGCTGTACGTTTTTATTTAGCGGTGTTTTTCCTGATAAAGCTATCTCTAGCTTGTAGCATGTAGCTTCGCCGTATCAATGTCGCCTCAAACCCAAATAGTAATCGGTTAGGTGTTTATATATTTTTGTAGCATTTTATTTTGTACGCTCCGCAGTCTTTGCTTTGTCTTTTATTTGAATTATCAGGCATTTGCTAACATGTTCAGACATACTGCCGTAATGGCGATCTGTGTGAAGGCTGTAAAGCCACGCCCTAGGCGATAACACAAGTATTTATTCTCCTATTTATTAGTATTTTGTATCCTCTAAAATCATATTGAGTAAGTTATAATAACAAACGTAATCTTCTGTAGGCAAGTGCCGTTTTTTCCAGAGTTATATGTAAAAGCTTTTGTGATTGTAGTCTGTAAGAACGATCAGATATCAGCGACCTGTAAGCTACGCTACGCTACGCTAATGAGACATGCCGTTTTTTGCAGCGTTATATGTAAAAGCTTTTGTGATTGTAGTCTGTAAGAACGATCAGATATCATCGATCTGTAAGCTAAGCTATGCTACGCTAATGAGACATGCCGTTTTTTCCAGCGTTATATGTAAAAGCTTTTGTGTGTTTACTTGTTTGCGCACATGAATATAAATGGGGGTGTGTTAGGATACAACACTGTGTATGTATGCGAGGGGGGACACACACCACGAGTAAAACTGACCTAAAGCCCCGTTGGTCTGTTGTTGTTGACAAGGCCTTACCTCTAGCAACAGGCTAATTAGTGGCTAGCACTCATTACAGTCAGTCTACTGAGCTCAGCCCCTCTCCAACACATCATCTGTATTGAGTCAGAAACACAGCATGCACGTTACAGTTCAAAACTAACTCAGATTGGAAAAGGCTAAGCAAAGAGTTTTGCTAAATAGAGAGTTTTAGCTCCATCTTTTGGGATTGCAGACTATATTTATCCAAATAGTATTTTCTCATCCTGAATACTAAGTTGAGATGATTTTGTTCTAACTATGTGTTCTTCTTTACAGGCCAGCACCTCACATACTTACTAATTAGTGACAATTTGTACATCCTTTGCTATTATTTACATTTTTTTTTATCATGGCGGAAATGAAAGACTAGGTAGCCCTGCACTACAATGAAAACGCTGAGCGTGCACAAGCCACTACATCCACTGGAAACCCTCTGTATAAACTGCAGTTCCCAAAGGCCAGGAAGGGAGAATGCAGAGCAAAACCAGTAAAGACTGACCCCACATTCCGTAAGTGTTTAAAATATTTATTATACAACTATTTACAAATATAAAATAAAAAAATTAGAAAGAAGTTTCAGTTTTTTACATGCATATACTAATCTAAACCACATTTTTTGTTGTGCTTCTTTTACCATTGCACAGCCCTACGTGGCCATCTTGATGGACCTCATCTTCGACCAAGTCTTTGTGGACCCTGCACCATTATGAGCGACCTGACAGGGAGGAGGTCATCGCCGGGTATGCTACACGGTTCAATTTGGCTGCTGTCTGAACCCAACATCGACATTTCACGGATCAGGAAACTCCCTGCGTATCCTGAGGACAACGCAGGCCGGAATCACCACTCTGATCCTGCGTCCAAGGAAGCCCCAGCACCAGCTCACAAAGCTTCTGTAAAAATATTTAGTGTCATTTATACAAAATACAAGTAGGCTACATTTATTTTTTTTTTATGGGTTTTTTTAACCGTTGATTTTGACAATAAAGTTCCGAGTTGATATCAAAATGTGTCGTGATTATTCATGTTTGGATGGGTAAAGAATATTCTGATTTCAAAAGCATAAGGTTGTGTGTGTGGACTTTTTTGTCGTACACATGGGTGTGTTATGCCATTGCTGTGTAGTATATAATATAAGAGTACATGTACAATGACAGAATGAAAGATTGCATAAAGCCATATACACCAGTATTTATTTCCATGAACAATATTAGCATTCGTTTTACAATTTCAGTCAAAACAAACCACTCACTGCTCTATTTGCCTCAACTGTAGTCCACCATGTTCAGCTCTGTAAATATTCAACGCATTCTGCAGGGAGAACACATTTAGGCACACAGGCTCCAATCCAGGATGGTCCACCATACAGGTTACAGAGTCCTCAAGTTCCTGCATCCGTCTTGACACATTGTGATAAACATATATTGAATGACATGTGAAAAATGTATTTAAACAGACAACTTAGTAAAGCTGTCAAAAATGTTACCTGTGGTATCTCATGCCCGTTCAGAAGGCATCGTGGCGCAATTTGCACAAAGAAGTCAATAACTGAGCTTTTAAAACACATGAAACTACACACATTGCTGACAACTGAGGTGTTGTTGGAGTTATACTTTTTATCATCCTAAGTTATTCAACTTTCCAACGGTTGTTGCACGATGTTGGAAGAAAAGCACTGTAAACTATTAATAAACGCAATGAGGCCATTGTATATATGCTGAAAATATGAATGTCTCCCTTTTATAAATATATATATAGCTGTTTTTGCGTTACAAACTGTACACATTGCATTCTTGCTAATTAGCCACAATATGAATGGAATAAGGTGCAAGCATCGTAACAGAGTAAAATAAATAGGGACAACAGCTTGTCAGCTAACCATTCAGAAACGTCCTGCTGCAACCGAGATTTTTGCAACTCCACCAAAACCTCCGCTGCTTCAGGGTCAGTTTCTGGATCAAATTGATAATATGCTTGAACACATGCATTGTTCTGAGATGACATGTTTATTCGACACTCGTAATCACAGCAAGCATGGTAACGTGACTCTCGCCGGCTCATGCCTGCTCTTCTGCAGGGGGGCGTGGTCAGCTGCTGCTCAGAATTTTCAAAGACGGGCTTGGAATAGAGCGAAAATGAGCGAAACGAGGCATGTCTAAAAAATGATCTGTTTGGTATTTTGAAAAATAAAATGTATAAATATACCTTGTATAGGTATGGTCATACACTATATCATTTAAATATAGCATGATAGGTCTCCTTTAAGTTGCACGTGCATTGGTGTGATTACGGAGCCAGAAAGCAATGCACGTTTACTCGCGTGCGCGGTGCGCCGTGTGTTTGTTTTACAAAAAAATGGCGAAGCAAATTAAGTTGTTTGACTGTGGGGTAAAAAGTTCGGCCAACCCGTCAACATCTCAAACCAATGTTCAAAGTGTTCAACTGATAAAGCCCAAGGTAAACCCGAACGAAAAGCAAAGAGGATATGGGTAAAGTCTTGGGAGGCGAAATAGATATGTACATTCTGCTTAGTGGTCCATTCACTTCCGGTAAAAGTTAATTCAAAATAAGAGTCCCGATCTTATTACTACCAAAATAAAAGTGCAAAATGAAACTTTACCATAGGAAAAATATAGTCATACAAATATAATCACTTCTATAAAAAGGTAACACATCTTCAATAGTTAGGCATATTAAAGGTAATTTACAGCATTAATAATTAATATCTAATTCTTAACTGTGAAAATGTATTAGTCTGGCCAATCCATGGCCCCGTCTCAGGTCGGTTAAATTAAATCCTTGCTTCCCTCACTTGCGTCGTTTCCCTGCGTCTAGTCCCTCCCACCAGGGAAGCATGGAGGGACGCAAGGAAACCACGAGAAGCAGGGAAATGAGTTTTAAGAGCAATGGGACGTCCTTTCCTCCGGAGCGTCACGTGAAGCGACGTCCGTTTGTGATAACGCCGCACAGCTGTTCGTCTGACAACAGCTCTGTCCCCGTTGTTTTCACAAACACCCCCGCCACACATTTACTGACACAAACATTTGTATCATCTGTTGTAGACCCAAATAAATAAAATCAAATACGAACGCCATTCTTAAAATGTATAAACGTACAATAGTTTGATTAATATAGATTAGAGTGCACAATAGAAATAAAATAATTGAGAGAAGAAAAAGAGATATATTATCTATCAAAACCCAGTTAGATTAGCATGCATTGGATTGCACACTTTGTTTGTTTGTGTGGATATGTAGCACATTAACATTTTAATAGCACTTAATGACTGACTGAATGGAAATGACAATAAATGAAAATGTAAAACGAAAAAAGTGATCATGAAAATGTTTCCAATAAATGAATAAAATGATTTTTGACCACTTTGTTGTTCAGATATATCACATATTTGTAACTAAATGATACATGAGTTGAAACAAAACACAGTATAAACTGAGGAGTGAGTCCCGTGAGTTTCATGTATTTTCTTTACTTCGCTGGGAAACTGCTCTCATGTCAAGTAGCATCAGTGCATGCGCTGCATCGTCCAATCAGTGAGCGATACACAGTAAGGGGGCGGGGCGAGTGTCTGAGGATTTCATCGGAGGATGGTCTGGTGGTTCCTCGGTTATCGCTCCTTCATTATCGCTCCTCGGTCCTCCGGCAGAAATAAGAGCCATGGGACGGTACTCAAGATGGCGCAGACAAATCAACGTCCGGTGAGACCGAGGAAATGAAAATAGTCTGCTGAAGGGCCAATGGAGTTATGGTGGGGATCAGCACAAAGGCCAAGAAAACCCACATTTGAAAGGGAGACAACGGATGACCAAGAAACTAGTGAGGGATCTGTGAAGAACATGACAACAGCTGCAATACTGGTATTTTGTATACCAGCAATTGAGGGTGGACAAGTTTACTACCACTTAAGTTTCAAATAATTGTGTTAATTACTTATTGTAAAGCATTTGAACATTATTAAGTTGATGTATAACTGTATAGTATCTTAATTATTTAAAATGTCACGCGCTCTATCGAAATCAGTCGGAAGTCGCAACCGCTCATTTCAAAATAAACGTGGATTTACGTAAAAAACTATTTTTTCGGGGTTCGGGTGTTTTGTTTGATTTTAAACAAACAAAGTCTTGGCTTTCAGAATATGAAACTTTTATTTCCAAAATCACACGATAAATACATTTTTGAAGCTTGTAAAGGGACGAAGACAGGCACCTCTCACTCGCAATCCGCTGTTCTGCAGCGCCGCCCCCCCTCCCTCCGGCTGAAATTATGAACGTAAGCGTATAGTAATCATAGATAACACGGCAGGGTCGGTTACAGTTTGTTTTCATCTAATTTCAATTAAACAAAGTCTTGGCTTTCAGAATATTAAACTTGTTTCGGCAAATTCAGATGATAAATACAACTTTGAAGCTTGTAACGGCATAATTACAAGCGGAGAACGGAGTAACTTAACGTCACAGCAGGCATAACAACAGCCGGTGTTTCTCGTGAGGGTTTTCCCCGGGAAAATTACACAAACACACACACACGTATACACACACACTCGCGAGCTTCCCCTCTAAACTAAAATATCTTCCCTCCATAGTATTGTGATCATTTGCTCCACTAATAATCAATCAGATCGATGGATTCCAGAGAAGAGAAAACTTTGAAGGCCTTTTTCTCAAAATGAGGACTCGGTGACAGTCATTATATAATGTGACATATTTCGCTTAATATTTGGAGTACAAAAACAATCATTAGATATCATTAGAAAGCTAGGAATATCCTCTTTCCAACAGTGTATACAACTCAAAATGTGTCTTCGGGGTCAATGCGACTGATTTCGATGGAGCAGGTCACATATAAGGTGACTACAAATGGCAACCGTATTTTCAGCTTTGGCAACCAAAAGCTGATGCCTGGTTGCCAGCCTGGCAACCACTTTTCAAAGTTACTTTTCAAAGCCCTGATATAAGGAGGCACCAGCAGCAGCTCGGGCCTCTTCTTCCACCGCAGCTGCCACACCAAGACAACACCGGCTTTTGTCTCTTCTTTACCTTCTGCTTGTTCTATTACCACGTTACTAAATGAATGTACCCATTTGAACCTTATGCCAGAGACTCCATTGGTCTCTTTATTTTAAGTTTCTTTCCTGGGAGCGAGAGGAGCATCACTATTTTCTTCAGTATCAAATGGCTTCTGGATCACAGCAATCAACATCTGCCTCATCCGAGCTACGACGTGCATCAGATCGGCATACAGTTGCCCCAGAGCCATCAACATCCAAGCTACGCCGCCGGATGTCTGCACCAGTACTAACTCAGCCTCCCTCTGCATCTTTTGATTCAGTGGACAGACTATCAGGAGGAAAGTGATACGGGATGGTGTGTGGAAGACTAAGATTGTTACAGTTCCTGACACTGTGGTGGACTTCAACAGAAGCATGGGCTGCGTGGATGTGTCCGATGCTTTGATTGGGTACTACAGCGTTCACCACAAAACCAGTTTTTACCATTTTCTGGACATTGCAGTGGTGAACAGCTTCCTTCTCCACAAGATGAGGGGTGACCCCAGCAGGACGAAGCCACACACCCAGAAGTCCTACAGAGAGCAGCTTGGCAGTGTTTTACAAAAAAAATGCTTGTGGTTTTATTTCGGTTTTAGTGTAATTTTATTGTATCGTGTGTTATTTTTGAAATAAATCTGCTCCTGTTGGAGACAAATGTATCATATGTTTCCTAATTTTTATTGTGTAAGTAAATCTTCCTAGAAGTGTTAGTCGGGTGATAAACATTTAAGGACTGTGGCAAAGTCCACACGCACGCACACACACACAAAAACATTTTAAATAAAAAAAACACTTGTATTTGGATGGAATGATTACCTATAGTGATAATACAATTATTTTTACAGTATGCTACCTGAAAAAGGTCACATTATGGTACTGATGGTATCCAAATGCGGCCCCTAAATCGATCTGTTGTTTTGTCTGTCTGATTTTTGTTATGTTTGTTTTTGCCCTATTACTTGTAAAGCGACCTTGGGTCCCTTGAAAGGCGCTATATAAATCCAATCTATTATTATTATTAAAGGTCAGTCACTTTTTGTTGCTAGACCTCTCTAAAAAGGTCAAATTTCACTTGTTTTGCCTCAATCTTGATCCAGGGTACTTATGTTATACTTTGGATTCCTAAAGCTTTTAGTCTACTAACCCATCATTCAAGGGTGGTTTTCACTATAAGTAATGTTTTTTTTTACTATGTTCCATCTGAATTTACTCTGACACAGAAACATCTATATTGAGTCTGACACTTCTACATCCAACTCACAGGTTTATCATTACTTTGAGAAATAAGATTCTTAATTTAACCCTTTTAGAAGGGAAGATATGGTCATTTGTTCTGGGAATGTCATTTTCGAGCCTGAGACCTGACAAACAAGCTCATGGCTTAACAGGTTAATACATGTTTTGAATTATGAATACTGGACATAGTAAGCTGAAACAGAGGAATACTTCATTTTGGGAAACATGTTTACTATCATTCTTACTTAGAGAAAGATGGGAGGATTTAAAGAATTCTTATATCCTTTATATGCAGTCAGGATAGATGAAGAGTGGAAGCATGGAGGAACAGTCTCTGTCTAAAGTTTAAAAATAATACATACAAAGCTCAATATTTAACGTATTTTATTTGTACATTTTTGTATTATTTCAATGTCCAACAACAACCAACCATTTCATATATTTATTTGAGGTGGTTTTCTTACATCATCACAAATGTATGCAACTCTTTTCAAACCCAGATAATTTATGTAATAAGAATTAACAGTGAATGTTTTGTCGTATACCTTTGAGTGTGTGTCACCTTTGTGGTGATGCAGGAAGCAGATTTAATTATTCAAAATCAAAAGAAATATATTATTGAGCAGCAAGTGAGAAACACATGAATGCATAGTGTAGTAATAGTATTCATATTATTAAACATATACTGAAATGTGTGATACTTTTACATTAGGTACTTTTTACTTTAATATGTTGATGCCAATACTTTAAAGGTGGGGTAGGTCATTTTGGAGAAACCAGCTTGAGTGCGCTAGAATTCGAAAATACACAACCGCAAAAAATCTGCCACTTCCTTACAGAGCCCCTCCTCCAACACACATGAACGCGCACATGACCAATGAGGGCACGAGATCAGTTTGTGCCCAGATGAAAGGCTGACAGGCAGGTAGGCCATCCAGTTATTTTAGCCGGACCGGCTCAGATGATTGGTCGTGCTTTTTACAGTACTATGGCTTCCACAGATCACATTTTGTTATGGATTTTTTGTCAAAGCACTTCAGATATTCATTGCTATCGGGATGTTAAGAGCATTCCATGGAATATAACAAAAAGTGTATCTCGAGCCGGTTTCTCAAACTTACCTACCCCACCTTTAAGTTGAGTAAGATGTTGAATGAGGGCACTGACAGTGGAGGAAAGTTCCAACTACTCTCAAACAACCCCCCCCCCCCTCTGTCCCCTTCAACCAACACATGGGTCCCTGGTCCCTCTACTGGGGACCCTGGCCAACTGTTGGTCAGGGATTTGAGAGAAGTGCATCTTATATTTCCATCTGGCCCTCTGTTCCTTCCTCTCATATGGTGCTTCTACAGTATGTCTATATTCATGTATGATTGTACATATGTATGACAGCTTTTGCAGTTTCCACACCAGAATGAGTCACATATCATCTGTGAACAAAACTCTGGATCCCTGCCAGCTCGAGGGCAGCTGCACTGACGCTGGCCTCAGATTTGACCCCTCTGTGGGGGGGGAGAGAGGCAAGTATTAGCTCCCATGTGGCGACCATTGGTGGAGAACATATACAGATATAATACTTAACTACAATAAAGTAGCAATGGCCCAAAGGACCAAAAATAAAAGTCATGTCATAAATTCTTAATCTAGTATTTCAGGCGGGGGGAGGGGGGGTGTAGTGTGTGGGAGAGAAACTCCCTCTGGAGGGGACAGCCTTTGCAGACCATGTACACCCCACAAAACATAATAGGACCCCTTTAGTTAAAATGCAAGTACCATATAAATACTTTTTATAAAACAAGATATTTCTACATGTATTATTAAAGGCTTCCTTTGCCGTGACACAGAGAATCATCACCAGTCCTGAAGTTATGCCTCGTTTTAATCTTCTCTGCTGGAGGCGCGAAAAGGCAACTGTTTGCAAACATACTCTTCACAACAACTTATTCAAGTTTTAAATGTCAATGTTGTGTTTAAAGCTCCACTGCCCCCACATGGACAAGAAATCCATTGATGCACATGTAAAGTGGCACTGAGTTTTTAGGAGCACTTGGAAAAAGAAGTCCACATGTCAGAAATCAGAATCAGAAACAGGTTTATTGCCAGGTAGGAAATCGACTAGGTGTTGTGGTGCATACACAAAAATAAAATGTAAAAAGAGCACAGATAGCGAACTATATTAAGAACACTGTAATGTAAGCTGCACATTATCGCTTCTCTATTTAAACATCGAGCAGACACGGCAGCTTTTATTTGGAGTCTTTGTTTCTGTCCACAAGCCAACATTTATATTGCAGCTTTGAGTGCAGTGTTTAAGTAAATGTATTTAGTTACATTCCAGCAGATATCTGCTTTCTTCCACAACAGCTGCCTGAGTTTCAGCTCACACAAAAAGAAAGAAAAACAAAGGCAGTGCATCCGTCTGTATTCCTCTCTATATTTCATTCTGTCCTTTTTGTTTTTTACACTATTCTACTGTGAGACAGCAGAGATGCATATATATGTATTGCATGAATCAGTCCAATGCAGAAATTGAACCTTCCATCTTTTTTATGGTCGCCACAGACATACCTTGCATACTTTTTACATCAGCTGTTATGCATGGCTTGTCAAAGAGACACACACAATCACACACAAAGATTGCAATGTTTTTCTGGAGTGTTGTGCTGAGATGAGAAAACAGGAAATTGGTAGAGTCTCGTTCCCTTCTGCCAAGCTTCAACTGCTAATTGAGCATATGCTTTCCCCCATAGTTCCTCATTAGAGAGGGAGGAAGGGGGGAGACAGGGGGACACAGGCTGAGGAGAGCAGGAAAGAGACTGGGAAAGAAGTGATTGAGAGACAGAGGGAGAGGAAGAGAAAATAAATGATGGCAGGGGAAAGAAATGAAAGCGAGTTGTGAATCTGCCTTCAGGTGGTAAACTCTGCTGTGAAGCCCTGTGGCGCTGGTGAGGCCCCCCCCCCCCCTCAAGCCAAGCTGACTGTCAGTCCTATCAGGGCACCGCAGGCTATGACACACACACACACACACACACACACACACACACACACACACACACACACACACACACACACACACACACACACACACACACACACACACACACACACACACACACACACACACACACACACACACACACACACACACACACACACACACACACACAATATTCAGCAAATTCAAGCCCTTGTTCCTGAAACACAGGAGCAGCATTCCTCCTCATAGCACCACCTGTTCCGTTTTGTGTATGTCTACCTTTTTTTTATTTATTAATTGAGCCTGAAGGTTTATTACTCCCCTGGAAAATAGTTGGACCAAAAGCTTGTTATCACAAGTTCTCTGGAGCTGTCAGCCACATGTTGTTGTTGCCATCAACGTGTTAGGTGGGAATCATCCAGTCATGTGACACCAGTGCCCTGTACTACGAATCCAGTCCAACAAACCCTGGATATCTTTGAGTTATCTGGCTTAACTAACCCTAACAAACAAGATCTCGCTAAGCGGTCCTACGACGCTGGTTATCAACTCAGTAACTCAAGCCAGGGTTTCTCTCTCCGACTGAGAGGAACACGAAACATGAAAGGAGCGGGGTTAGCAACATTTGACCAATCACAAACATGGAGAAGCGTACTGACAGCGCAGCGTCATACTTCATGAATGAAAAGTAAACTATCATGTTAGACAAATATTAGTAGTTTAACTTTAAACATCCATGACTTAAACACTTTATCCAGGATAAAAGCCACATAGCTGCACCTGCAAGGTGAATACAGAACAGCTGGTAAAAGACAAAGTGTTTGAATGCGTACATGAACAGTTTTATGATATCACTGCCCCCCGTCTAAGACACGAGTGGATCTGACTTTAATTACATTTGACTCTAGTGTTTCGTCAACTTAATGTGTTCCTTAAAATAATACATCTGCATACAGTATGTGACACTGTAAGTATTGCACGGGCAGATACGGCTCAGCTGACTCAGATAAGGAAATATATGATACATTTTGATGTGATATGATGTGTAACGTCTGCACTCACAGTGCCGCAGACTGTACGTAATGTTACTTTGATCCAGTTACTTGTGTTGTGGCAGATATTTAAGTAAGCTTTCTTAACGCTAATGTTATAATAGTCAGATTGCTCTGAAGATGGGAGGTGATATTCTATTAATTTTCACGTTTGCAATGGCCGTTTAAACTGTATTTCCAATATGACTTGATAGCTTTAAACTCCGCACACTGAGCTCTGATTGGTCAGCAGGCAGTACTTTCACTGAGTTCCGGAGCAGGTTTGGTGTTCAGCATAAGTTACCATAAGATCTACCCCGGTAAGAAGTGAACCAGCGTTGTAGGACCGGAAACCCAGAGTTAACCCTGAAGTTACCTCGCTAAGCGAAAATCCTGGTGGATTACACCTCTTATTGTCTTATTGCATCACATGATTACATCTGTACCATCTCAATGAAAGCTCCAGTAAGTAGATCATGGTTAAACACTGTACACTGTATATTAGCGTTATGATGCTTGACCCAAACAATGTCAGGTACCATCATTTTGGTGTATGTTTGTGTTGAGAAATGTTCAAATGCAACTTACTCTCTGACCTTAAAAGTACATGTTACAGGTATATCACTCAGTGGGAAAAGGTAGAAACAGAGTTGCAGCTTTAGCCTGGCATGATAACGGTTTGATAACATTTTCTAAGTTAAGTATAAACTCTAATCTTTCTTTGGGTTTGAGTCCGTACAAACCTCTACAGCGCATTCATATTTCCTGCATATCTTCTTTAACCTGTATCACCATGATGAGGACATGTTATGAACCAACAGTTGGATTGTCATAAATGTGGTTCATATTCCCATGTTCCACTTAGTAAAACGCACCTTGGTGATCCTCTTATTATTTTTCATCTTGTGAAGCCTGTATATGGCCGTCCTGCTACATCTCCTACAACCCTGTTTGAAAAGCTTAAGCTGATCTGAAGGCTCTCAAATTACTTAAATCTCCCCAAATCATAGAAGGCTCAGGAATTTTTAATCTGCACCCCCCCCCCCCACAGGCCAGAGCTCCCACTGCCATAACAAACATCCTCTCTATCCCTGTTCATCTTTTCACTGTCACTGTGGATTGTGTTTGTCATCATCTGACCTCCATTGTTTTCAGCCCACATTGTGAGGATAGACAGGAGCGGGAGATAAACATTGGTTTACAGAATCAAAGGTTTCACTTAGTGATGTGATGTCAACAAAGTGACGCTTATCCTAATGTAATACATGTTACTTGTTAGACGCTTTTATCCAAAGCGACTTACATACTCAATACTGTGGCCAATACCCGCAGGAGCAATTTGGGGTGAAGTGTCTCAGGGACACAACGACATGCTGACTGTAGTGGGGTTTGAACCTGTGCTCCCATGATCCGTACACCAACGCACTGCGCCACAGCCTCCCTTATGTCACCTCTGGGAGTAATTACAAACTGGATGTTAGTGCTAACAGAAAGCTTTTTCGACATATATCTCATAGTGTTGGAGTCTACAAAACTAGTAAGAATCTGTGCATGACATTTGCCAAGGGAAGGACAAAACATCTCGGAGCATTTCACTGGTTTGAGTTCTGCAAGAAATGTGTTGGATTTTCTTAAAGCTCACTCTGATGAAACATCTCTAATGATACACAGTGACCTAACACAGGCTGGAATGTGTGCATAGCTTAAAGCCACATGTTGTTTTGTGCAGGGAAATTAGAAGCATACTTGGTGGTGCTTATTTTTACATTGGCTATAAAAAGACACTTTTTTCGACTCCCTGTTGCTGCTGGCAAGTTGACTCGCTCTAGAAGCAAGCATCAAGCATGAGAGAGAGAAGAGGAGTTGCATCAGTCCTTAAATCGGGTTTGGAGAAAAGCAAGCAGAGAAAGAACCAACAAAGAAAGGGAAAGATGAGGGGACACAAGATGAGGGGACACAAGATAAGGGAATAGAATAACAAAGGAGGACAAATACTCAACAGTTCTAAATTAAGTTGTGTGAAACACTGACATGTGAGAGCGTTCATCATCACACAGGACACACACTGAAAACACACCCCAGACATGCCCTCCCTGCATCTCCTTTATAAAAAAGATTTGTTTTCTTTATTACGTTTTTAAAAATACTGTGTTGCTACAGTGATAATATTGAATCAAGACAGTTTTCTCTTTGTGAATCACAGAGTTAAAAAAACATCAATACTTTAGCACAGCCCCCTCCCATCCCTTACAACTCCCCCCCCCTCACATAATGTGATTACTGCAGAAGAATCTCACATGTAACAACCAACATGATTTATTTCTGTAATATAATGAGAATAAATAGGGGTCATAAAGGCGGACCTTTACTTTGGGGTCGACATGTACTTGACCAGCGCCAAATGTGGCATCTGTCATAAATAGTTATCTCCTTATGGAAGATTTGTAAAACACTTATAGTCATTTATCCTCTTCTATTATTATTCAAACAAAAACTAAAGTAGTCAAATTTGAACAGTTTTCAGTTCTATGAACGTTGACTGTAAAGGATGCAGCATTTGAACATTTAACTCCAAAATCTAAATGAATCTTATTCAATTCCATATGTTTCTTTATAAAAAATATGCTATATGCCGTGTTCTAGTGATTTGAGAGGGTCCGGCCGGTGAAGCAGAGCAGAAAAAGAAGTCCCTGCGGACGCAAAACACACCACTGTCACTGCAATCATTCCAACAGTGTGAACTTGGCTTCAGTGACCAAAGTCTGACCAGGGGGGTCTCCAGAGAGAGCAGGCTGTGGAGAAGACTCGTGTGGGGGGGGGTCTGAGAGGAAGTGTGTGGTGCCTTTGGAGATGCCATTCTCTGAGCAGCTGGTGCCCTGGCAGGATTATGTACAGAAGAGAAGCCACACTGACAGAGAAAGATGGAGGGCATCAAACACCCACACAGCCATGCCCCCCCATCACATTCTTCCTCGCTCGGGGTAAACGGTACAATAAAAACTGTACCAGAGATAGCAGTGATGCTCGCGATGATGCCAATGCCCCCCCCCACCATCTGATATTGACTAAACAGCGGCTCCACTGAGAGCAGCTCTCATGGGGCTCCGTGTGAAGGCTCTGTGTAAACGCAGACCGTGGGGGCATTCACCGTGAAATACATTTGAAAATGAGACCTTCTCTTAGTAGATGCAAAGGCACTTTATCGATTATAATTTATGAACTATGTTTTTCCATTAGAAAGCCATTTTGACCACTGACCTGACTCAAACTCAGATTAGGCTGCAGTAGTTATAAGAAACAAAGATAACATTGGTGATAAACTACATAACGATAATGACCTCTTTTAAATTCGCAAACTTCGTCCATCACTATTTAACATCTGGCCTTATCAAACTGTAGCACATAGCATACAGCAGCAGAGATCCTGCCTTTGACAGCTCTCTACAGATGTAGCACTCCAGATAGGACTCCACCCAGTGGATTCCAACCAAAAACCCAGCGGATCCCAGTGGCTGGGAGATTAAAGCCCTCCCACTATTTCCTAAGAGGGCGTTGCCAAATGTCCCCATTTGTTCAATTTCAGGATTTAACCATGAGATGGCGCTTCATTTACAAATACACAAAGACAACTTGGTGTTGGAGACCTTAGTTTGTTTGCAATGTTTGCAGCTCTGCAGTTGTGTTTGCTGAATACTGTAGCATTTAATCACTTATTTGTTATGGTTTTCACAAGCTACTATAATGAAAAAACATCAATATTTTAGATCAAATAAAGTATATCTAATCTTAATTGTATTTCAATAATATATAGTCTTTATATATTAAATAATCATAATAATAATGTAAATGTTTATACTTCTTTATTTGTTATGCTCATACTTTTACCTTTACAATAGTTTGCTTTAATATGCAGTATATTTTTTGTTATATTGTTGTGGTGTACACAGTACAGTAGATCAAAGTAAATCAACTCATACATTATCACGTATTATACAGTAATGTGTTGTATTTAGGGCTGTCAGTCGATTAAAATATGTAATCGCGATTAATCGCACATTTTTGATCTGTTCTAAATGTAACTTAGAGGAATATTTTTCAAGTACTCTTGTCAACATATGAGTGGACAAATATGCTTTATGCTAATGTTTATTATCATTTGAACAATAACAAATATTATCATGAATATGAAACAACAACCTCTGAACATTACACATATTTGCCTCAATTCAACCTGGAAACTCTCATACAATACAAATTGTGTGTGTGTGTGTGTGTGTGTGTGTGTGTGTGTGTGTGTGTGTGTGTGTGTGTGTGTGTGTGTGTGTGTGTGTGTGTGTGTGTGTGTGTGTGTGTGTGTGTGTGTGTGTGTGTGTGTGTGTGTGTGTGTGTGTGTGTGTGTGATGGATCGTTGGAGCTATGTGCAACTCAAGGCATATGCTCGAACGGGAGCTGCCTGGACGCTGCAATCATGTTGCGCACTATCCGAGCTGAGTGTGCTGACTGTTCGTACAATGTCCCACTGTCTGGCTTCCTGCATACAGTCAAGTACTCGGCGCAGTTGTGGCAAAATGTCGCTCCTCTGTTTTCATTTAAACGGCTCCTTATATCCGTTAGCCCAGCTAGCTAGCACCAGATGCTAACAACACCAATGCACGTAAGGTCTCTCTCTCGCTCGCTCGTGCCACACATACACACACCCTCCCGGTCCTCCCGATGGCCAGTCGGTGCCTGCCGGTGAGCGTGGAAGTGTGGTCTGCCACAAGTGGACGGCAGGAGCGGGGCTGTCAGCATCAGCTTGTAGATGGTATTTTAAACTCGATGCGCTCTGAAACTATGGGGCGGCCGAGGAAAAAAAATACACATGCGTTAATCGCGTTAAAATAATAGCCCTAGTTGTATTATTAAGTAATATCATACATTAACACAATTATAGCAGATGCCACATTGAATGGATGAACACATTTATGCATCAATAATTACAATGGAGTATTTCTAAATATAAGTTGGATAAATACTTAATACTAATAACATAATGATTCATTTTACTTTCAGATGATAATACTTTTCACTTGGGCAATTGACAATTTTGAATGCAGGACATTTACTTCTAACACGTATTTTTACCTAGGTAAATAAACGGAATACTTCTTCCACCTCTCATTTTAACCTGTCACTGTTTATAAAACTTTAATTAAATGTTTTATATTTACAGAGACCCTTTCAGACCGGCAATGCTGCCCTGCAAACAAAGAGTCTGCAACTCTGTTAACTATCTCTTGTGAGGGGGGATGGTAGAGCTTTGTCACACGGATGATGGCCGACAGACCCTTTGAGGGTTAGATAGCATTCAGCTATCGGGTCGGGCATGCAACCGTGGCTGTCATTGTCAGGGAGGTTGCGGGTGCCATCTGGACCGCCCTGGTTGAGGAGACCATGCCGGTACCACAGACCGAGGACTGGAGAGCCATCGCTGCTGGGTTCCAGGAGCGCTGGAACTTTCCGAATTGCGTTGGTGCCATTGATGGGAAGCACGTGGTGATCCAGGCTTCGGCAAATTCTGGGTCCCTGTACTTCAACTATAAGTCCACCCACTCCTTGGTACTGCTGGCTGTCGTGGATGCCCAGTACCTCTTCAGGGTAGTGGATGTTGGAGGCTTTGGAAGGAGCAGCGACAGTGTGAGCCTGCGGAATTCTGCATTTGGAGAGAGCCTCAGAGATGGCAGTCTGCAGCTACCACCTGACACCGTCATCCCAGGAGCAGAGCGGCTCGGCCTTCTTCCCCATGTGTTTGTTGGAGATGAGGCTTTTCCGCTGCTGGATAACCTGCTGCGTCCGTTCCCTGGACGTCACCTCACACGCGAAAAGAGGATGTTCAACTACCGCCTCAGCTGGGCCAGGTTGGTGGTTGAATGTGCGTTTGGCATCCTCTCATCTCAGTGGAGAATGTTCAGGCGTGTCATCACCACCAGCCCGGAGGTAACAGAGTTGTGTGTGAAGGCCACCTGTGTGTTGCACAACTTCCTCCGCAAGAAGACGATAGGAAGGACATCACGCACACCTATCGCAGAGTCCACGGATGAAGCTCCAGCTACTCCAACCCTGCGTGATGCACCGAGGATGGGCTCCAACAATGCCACACGCAGATCCATCCAACTGCGGGACACCTTCTGCAGCTATTTCAATGAGGAGGGTGCAGTGCCATGGCAGTGTAGGGTCACCATGGCTCTGTTAAGAGCCTCCAAACCAAAAGCTCTTTTAAGAGCTACCCATATTTTCTTTAAAGAGCAAGTATTCCAAATGAGCCATTTTAAAAACAAATATTCCTAATAAACATGTTTCTTAAATTGATATTATGCATTGCTAACAACCTTTTTCCTTCAGCCCTGTTTTTACTGATAAACCACTCATGATTTCAACAGGTTTTCACATGAACAATTATACAGAAGACAGCACATTATACATCGACATACATGAAGCTTCTGTATCTTCCGTATGTTGTAACTGACAAACGACATGAACAAGTCTTCACTTGTTCATGTCACAGTATAGCCATAACATACTTTAAATAACTTTTTTAACTATTGTGAGTGAAGTGTGTGCAGTGATGAGTGTAAAACATGTAACCAGATTAGGCTTCGCGATCAATTGGAAAAAGAGCACCCCCATACCTCACCAACGGGCGTTGTATTTGGGTGTGGTGCTCGATGCAGGCACGTTGCGCGCCACCCTGTCAGAGAGCAGACGTGCGTCCCTTCTTCAGGGGGTACGCAGACTGCGACAGGGGGCAACAGTGACAGCTTTTACTGTCATGCAGACGCTGGGTCTCATGGCGGCTGATCACATGAGGGTCCCGTTAGGGTTACTACATATGCGCCGCCTGCAGAGGTGGTTCTCCAGCCTGCGCTTGGATCCCAAGAGGCACAAGCGGCGGCTGGTGACCTCCGGTTTTGGGGGTCCCCGGATCACCTCCGGAGGGGGTCTCCACTGGGACGGGTGACCTCCTACATCACAGTGTTCACGGATGCATCCGGAACAGGATGGGGAGGGACCTGCCTGAAGAGGGCTATAGGTGGGCGCTGGGTTCTAACAGAGTCTCGACACAGCAACTTCCTAGAGCTACGGGCGGTAGTGTTAGTCCTCCGGCATTTCAGGCCCCTAATTCAAGGGAGGCATGTAATGGTCAGGAGCGACAACAGCACCACAGTGGCTTATATCAACAGGCAGAGCGGAGTCCGCTCCGCCGCCTTGTTGACCACAGCGGAGAGGCTGTGGTTATGGGCTTCAGAGGTGGTGTTATCTCTGAGAGCCCTCCATATCCCGGGACTGGAGAACGGGGGAGCCGACCTCATGTCGAGGGGCGGCCCCCTGCCAGGCGAGTGAGTGCTTCACCCGAAGGTGGTGAAGCAGATCTGGGCCCAGTTCGGGAGAGCGGAAGTGGATCTGTTCGCCAGCCGGCGAAACAGCCACTGTGCCCTGTGGTTCTCCGTGGCTCGGAGCGACGACCCACCCTTGGGGGTGGACGCGTTTGCACACGAGCCATGGCCAAGGAAGCTGCTATACGCCTTTCCACCGCTGCGTCTCATTCTCCCCCTCCTGAGGAGAGTGAGGCGAGAACGTCTGTCAGTCATCCTAGTGGCTTCGGATCGCGTTGGGGCGCCGTGGTACTCAGAGATGACACAGATGAAGGTGGGCCAGCCCTGGGCGGTTCCCCAGTTCTGGGGGGCGATGTCTCAAGAGGCAGGTGCAATCGGGGCGTTACCCACTCTCGGCCGTCCTCTCCAGGTTTGGCTCCTGAGAGGGACAGGTTGAGACAGGGTGGATTGTCTGATAGTGTTATGCAGTCTATCCAGGCAGCTACAGCTGGATCCACCACAGCCTGTTACAGGCCAAAGTGGCTAGGATTCCAGCGATGGTGTGAGGAGCGGAGAATAGAGCCCCTATTTTGTGAGTTAGGCTCTATTTTATCCTTCTTACAGTTACTGGGGGACAGAGGGCTTGCGCATTCAACAGTGAAGGTGTATGCAGCAGCCATCTCGTCCTGTCATGAGGGATTTGCGGCAGGTCAGCCTTTAGTCAACCACTGATGTCGCGGTTTTTACAGGGGGTCAGGAGGCTGCGCCCAGTAGTGCACGCCTCCACCCCACAGTGGGACCTGCCCCTAGTGCTCGAGGCTCTGGCCTCGGGGCCGTTTGAGCCTCTGGAGCTCTCCTCTCTGAAAGCATTGTCGTGGAAAACAGCTTTGCTTCTTGCCTTAACGTCAGCCAAAAGAGTGTCCGAGTTAACTGCTCTATCGGTGCACCCGAGCTGTTTACAGATTCGGGGTGACCGGAGCGGCGCGACACTCAGACCGAACCCCTCCTTTGTGCCCAAGAGCCTAAGGAGTGCGTTCAGGTCAAGGGCTATTCAGTTAGGGGGTTTTAGGCTTCCCCTCCATGTGGGACCAGGGAAGCTAAACTGCACCTCCTCTGCCCGGTGCGTGCGCTAGCATGTTATGTAGAGCGCACGGCTGCCCTTAGACGCACTGAACAGCTGTTCGTGTGCTTCGGGGGCGGGGTGATCGGGAAAGCTCTGTCCAAGAAACGCCTGGCAGGCTGGCTCTGCGAGTGCATTGCACATGCCTACGGACAGGCAGGGAGAGCCTGCCCCACGGGGGTTCGTGCACACTCCACTGTGGCTGCGTCAACAGCCTTATTCGACGGTGTGAGTGTGGAGTGTGGATATATGCACAGCGGCGTCTTGGTCGACGCCAGGCCCCTTCATAAGGTTTTATCTCTTGGACATGTCGGACTCTTTCTCCTCGTCTGTACTTGCGGGGGCAACACAGGACTGGTAGGGGGGAGGGGGGTTGTGGGTCAGTTGGCATCTGACCCCCTCCCCGGACGTAATGCGCCTTCGCTGTTCTCGGGCCCTCTGAGGGTCCCGGGATGGGCGAGGGGCGCGCTGGGCCCTTACAGGGCTGGAGGGCTGCTCTCCTCCTGCCGAGGGCAGGAGGGGGGGAGCCCTCCATACTTTAGTCCACACACTCGACACGGGGTCAGTGTTTGAGTGTGGGGCAGGGGCTCTGGCGCTCTCCCTGTTATCCTTAGGGATTCAGGGAGGCAGGCGTGTAGTTAGCCTTTTCGGGGCCGAGGGGGCTCTCCCCATCCAGGGTGGGGGGGTCCCCCGGCACTGTTTTTTGAGCACACTTTTTGCAAGGTAAGCGCAGCAGGGTGTGCTCTGTCAGCCACAGCCCAGATTTCTCCTCGGTTACAACCGGGTTAAAGGAGAAGGTGGGGCAGCAGCTGCTGACCATAATAGCCGGTCAGGGGCAGTAGGGTGGAATATTGTTGGACGACAGTGCGCGTATATATCGCGGCTCCACCCACTGTACCCATAGAGTCCAGTAGAGGGCGGAGCCTGTGAGAGATATAACGTCGGGTTACGTAGTGTAACCCTTGTTATATTAGCACAGGCGGAGCCCTCTACTCGGGGCACTGTCAGTCCTATTCCGCTCGCTGAAGAGAAGTATAGGATGATGGTCAGGAGGCGAGGCCTCCTTTTATAGGGTGTGATGCGCGCGCATTCAGGTAGGCCCGCCCAGGGCCGGCTACGTCTATAGAAGTCTCAGTGGGAGAATGCTTGCGGGGTAAGAGAGTACCCCATAGAGTCCAGTAGAGGGCTCCGCCTGTGCTAATATGACAAGGGTTACACTACGTAACCCGACGTTTCATCCCACAGGCCATAAGACTATTAAACACCTGAACTTTGAAATAACATCCATAACATTCATCTGGCTGCTACTTAGAAATGATTTGTCTAATATATCATATTCCAATCACTTGTATAGACTCTTATTGCACTATTTCACTTTTTACTATTTTTCTTTTTGTATTGACTTGCACTATTTTTTCTGTTTATCTGTTTTATTGTGTTGCACTGTTGGAGGAGCCTGTGACCTAAGGGGGGGGGAGGAGACGTTCGATTCCTGTTTTGAAAAGTGTGCCGTCGATGGGTTTCATTCCATTTCAAAATGCTGTTTGTCGCTCAGCGTAAACTTCAACATTGTCAAGCAAAGCACATGGTGTAGTCCCAAACGATAGCTGAGGATTCTGGGTAGTGTAGTGTCTTCGGCCATCCTAAACTGAACAAATATTTGTTTCTCCGAATCGAAGGGTAAAATTACAAAAGCATTGTACACAATTTAAACCAATCAATGTTGTGTAATCAACAAGGATAATCTGGTGTTTTTTAGTTGATGAGTAGTGCAGATAGCACTGTAAAATCAATCGACAGAGAATACTTACTTCCGGGTGTAAAATCCTGCGTTATCCAATGGGAATGGATGCTCACATTGCTCTCCGTAATACAATAAAGGGGACATGATCAAATCGGAATATAATGTTCTTTTAAAAAACGTTAACTAAAGGGAACAATCTATTTGACACAGCTGAAGCTCTGGCCTTCCTTAAAAACAAACTAATTTAATACAAATCACAGTTGTATTACACACAATGCACTGTTTTTTGAGACCAACAATTCGTAACTAATGCACCACCATAATACATTCTGTCGAAAAATTTAAATTATTATGAATACAAATAAAATAAAAGAAGCCTCCCGTGAGTTACTACAAGCTATAAAGTAGATTTTAAAAACGTTGTATAGAATAAAAGCTCACGTTGTAGAAATGCGTGTGTGCACCACGACAAAGGAGCCTCATTCACTTTACATTGGGGTTGTTTGCGTGGTGCAGACACGTAAATGTAACAAAGTTCGTGACTCCACCACGCAATGCGGTGTTAAGGAGTCGTGGTGGAGTCACGCATTCTGGTGAGATCAGGTTGGTTAACCCTCCCGCTGCCTCCTGGTGCTGCAGAGATTTCATGAAGTGAAGGAGGTGTTCCTTCTATAAAACAGCTGTGGGCAGCAAATACTGTGAGTGTCACGGACATGAATTCATAGATCAAGGCAGACTGGTGCACACACTCTCCTGTTTTGCCAATCCGGTGCTCTACACCCCTGGCCGAAATGTCCTTAAAATGAAGTCCGAGTTCGACATTTTAATTCATGTCCAACACTGGCAGGACAGAAGGCGACACGCCCGTTCTAAGCCCTGTCCTTCACTCCTCACAAGCGGCATCCCCAAAAAGTGTATTATGTTGTTACATCGTTTCAGATGTGATGTTTCAGTTGTGCTCTTGATACGCCATTAAAACGGTAAAAACACGTTCAGTTTCCTTTTTGTGTCTCCTGTTCACCAAAACATACCCATCTATGATGGAAAAAGAAAGTATAGTAATCTAAAAGTAATCTGATTACACGTAACTGTAACTGTATTCGGATTACTTTCAGAGCCAAAAAAAAAGCAACTATTTACAAAAAAGCAATACAGAACTCTAGTCTAGGGCATCCAGGGGCCTAATCATTTTGAAAAAAACAAGAAGGTTCCTTTGTGAAAGGGACATCCTCTTCATCGGTTTCCTGGGCACTAAGAAGCAGAGCAAGAATAGGAACAGTGGTGAATAATGGGAGAGAATACAGTTGGGAGCAGACTGAACAGAGGACATAGCAATATTCATGTTAAAATGTTTGCACAATAAATATTATGGCACTTTCGTTTATATTGCATTTTAATAGATCAGTTGTCATACATAGCATTTGGGTGCTCTAATCGATCCGAGAAGGGGTTCCGGATGTATGGCTTCCCTAAGGACGTAGAGCGAAGGAAGAGATGGATGGCAATGGTCAACAGACAAAACCTGTGTCTGAAAGAGGACAACAACAGCAGAAAACTCTGTCATGTAAGTAATGTTCACAGAGGTGACATGACTTATTAACATTTTAAAGGGCATCATATTTCCAAGTGTAGAGAATTATGACTCTTCAATGACATTTGAAGTGTGCAGTGGAAACTGATCAACCTACCTACCCACAGGTACACTTTGAAGACGACCAATATATTGGCAACAAATCAGGAGGACATTTGAGGTTGAGGCCAGATGCTGTTCCAACAGTATAGAGAGGCGAAGTCCCTCCCTTTCCGGGAGCCTCCATGGGACCCCGGAAGCGTAAAATTATACATTGAAGTCAATGAAGTCAATGGAGAGAGAAAGGTTATCTTTTGGTCCCGTTTGAATTGTGCCACGAATGACACATATGATGTTTGTCAATTTAAAAGAATATTTTGCAAGTCAAAAAAATTAAAATGTGTCGTAAAACTGTGAAGTTATACATTTTTTTGTGTGAAACCGCTGAGTGAACTACAGGTCTCTCGTCTCGCACAATACGCGTCACCATCACAAAGACGGCCGTCACGTTAGCACGTTTCACCTGTTTCTTTCAGAATGAGAATACAAGTATAAAACGAGGTGAACATCACTACAAGTCTGGACCATAGACTGTGGTCTGGACACGTTGAGAGCTGTACATACACGAAAGGGGAGTTAGTCGGTTCTGTAAGAGCAGCGGGACCGGCTTTACAAGGTTTCGGTGAGTAATATGAGTGCAATGTGTAACGTTAATGTCAGCTAGCTAACATTAGCTAACAAGGTACACTAACGTGTTTTGTTTTAGTAACTAGTTTTCTCCTTAAGAACTTCGTGGTCTCTGTGTATGCTGTGGATAACATTAGTGTTCACAAGAACAAGGTACACTCCCGTGTTTTGTTTTAGTTGCTCTTCAGATTGAAGCGGACAGTTTTATATAGTCTATACTGTATGTGTGATCTCCTTTTACATCTCGTTGTGTCATTTGAGTTTATTTGCTGTGTGTAGATTCAAGGATTTTGGTGACATGAACATGACCATCGCGGAGGCAGCCCAGTTACCATCCTTCTGTCTCCGTGAGGAGGGTGGGTCATATATCACCCATACTGGCACCAGGTCCAAGGGCAGCTGCACATCACAGACCGGAGTCTCTGCTACTTTGTTGTGTGGACCACGAAGGAGGCGATCATCATCCTCATCCCCAAAGACCCTGCATGGCATTGAAATCTCCTCCTCCTGGAACAATTCTACACCCAGCATATGCTCCCTGTGTTGGCCAGTAGAAAGGAGGACATTTAAATAAACATACTCTTAACACTCTCAGACTCTGTGTTGTGTTTCGTATGTGTGATGGGGTGTTATGCAGAGGGGAGGAAAACAGGACACAGCAGATTGGGATTGTGGTGGAGACGCTGAGCAGTTATTTCATTGTTGCATGTAATTATTATTATACTGCGTGCTTCTTAGTTATTCCATCTTTTGCTGTAACATGGATCTGTATGTAACTCTATATTTACTTGTTATCTACCACACTCCCTTCTACATCATACACCATCATTATACATGATGGTGTATATAGGATATATATATTTGTATACATTACATATCTGTAAATTGTATAATTTAATTTTTCGTATTTGGGATTGTTGGAAACGTCTTTTTGATCTCTCTGTCTATAAACACAAACTGAGTAAGATTGACAATAAAGTTGACTTTGAAAAATATATATATTCTTTATGAAAATAGTTGACTGTTGGAGAAATGAATCCAAATGAAACGTTGGACTGAACTACAACTACGCCTTTAAATCTCTACGGACTGTTTTTCAGTGGGATGGCAAGTTCCTATCTTTAAACATTTATTAGTTTTTTCTCAGAACAGATTTGATTGAAGTTAATTTAACTTTGCCGACCATGTAAGGTCATTATTAAAAAGGTACAATCAATTTGTTTAGGGTTGACTAAAATAATGATAAACATTTCATCTGGATAATTTACTGACAGAATAAGAAACTCAATGATGCTCTACTCACCTGTTCCTTTTTATAAAGTGAAACAGTTGAAACGATAGATTTTTAGTAAACTTAAAAACAACCTTCTCCAAAAGCTATCAAGGAATATACCGAATACTTGTTTTAGAACTTTATTACATATTATTTGTATAAATAGTTTGAATGATCCATAATTGACAGAAGCTTGTGTTTACACTGACCTGTCACTCATATATTAATGTCTTTGTAACTTCTTTAAACCACTACCTCACTAATTTATTTCATTCATCACGGTTCAGTAAACTAAGTGATACATGAACCAGTTTAATCATTATAATAACGTAGGATTGCAACTCTTTGAAACTGTAGGTGGCTCTTAAAAGAGCCGTTGTGTTTGGGTGTGCTGGTCTCGGGTCAGTCTAAGCCCTCTCTCCGCGGATGCAGCTGGATGTCCTTAGGCATGATAGTGACCCTCTTTGCTTGGTTCATCTTACTGGGGGGCAGCTACATGGATGTCGGTGCAGTCCACAGTCATTGTGCAGTTGAAGGCAGAATGGATGAAGGCAGAATGAATGTATTATTGACTCCGAATGAAGCACAACTTCATGTCATACAATACATTGACTTTATTTGTAATTGTGTGAAAACATATGAGCATTGATTAGCAAGCAGGACCTGCAGGAACAGAGCACGGTGATGGATGGAGCTGGGAAGAGAGAAGAATAAAGAAAACAGATCAACTTCATTTTCGGATATTAAAAATTCAATTTCAAAACAAGTTGCCGCTCCTACAGTTTTCTAGTGTGTAAAGATGATTTCACTTGACCTATGCACAATATCACACTCAATACATGTGTGTCTCTGGGGGGTGCATTGTGCCTTTGATGTATATAAATAATATACCATAACCAAATACTATTACGTACAGTGGAAATCAGGTTGCCAGGGCAGGTCAGTGTGCATGTTCCTCAGGGTCTCAGCAGTTACAGGTGAGGGAAAGGAAATAAAAGAGAAAAAGGTCAGTAACAACACTTTAAAGTAACACTTTGAATAATTATCCCTTCTAATAATTTTCTCTCAGTAATCACTCAACTACTGTCTTTCCAACAAACAGATTGACTCACCCTTACTGTCATCACAATGAAACACGTCCAGAAGAATCTGTCATGCAAAGCTCCCTGCCTGCCTTCGACTCTCCCTGACTGCTTCCTTAGCACCCGGTGGATGGCGCAGTATAGGCTACTCTTCAAATGTTTCACGAAATACTTACCATCTACTCTTACTCTTACTTCATGTAATAACATAATAACTTCATGGTAAGGCTACTAAAAATGACAAGGCTAAGTAATGTAATGCTAACTAACGTGCTCGCTACTCGTCGCTACTAGCTAGTGTGGAAATTGATGTGAGATATTGTACCAAAGAACTGTGATACATGTAAAAGGGCAGAAAGTCTTGTTGCACTTTCCAGACATTAAAAGAGGTCTGTTGAGTTCCCTGGTAATTATCAAATAGTAGCAGTTAAGTGAATACTGTTCAAGCAATACCTGTGTTTGTGTTTTATACTGATTTCTCTGTTTTGATCCTTTCATAAATGTGAGGACTAAATGGCGAGAGACAAAGGGCTGTAAAAAATGAGTTTTATTGCAGTGGGGGAGGGTCGAGGTATGCAGCACAGGGTGTGTGGTGTGGGGAGAGGAAATTCTGTTTGAGATCTCTGGCAGGCCAGGTTTTAAGGAAATCTATGTATCTTGAATAAGTATGTGTGAGTTTATACATTCCTGTGTGTTAATAGTTGAAGGAACAAAAGGTACATTTTTCCTCTCCAATATAGAGAGGTTTTTTTATAGATTTCTGAAACAATGTTCCCTTTTTTGTTAGAAATAGATGAGCACAATAGTTTTTTCTTTGACTTTTACCTGTTTATCAAAAGAGTGTTTTAAGCTATTTGTGAAGAAGGAAGATGCAGAATTAAGGGTGATTTCTGTTTGGAGTGTAAAGATTATCCCTGATAATGTTTTCTGGGTTAAACCATCGATAAGTTTTACAAATGGGGAGGGACATTTTCCTTGAGTTTTAATGGGGTGCCTTCCCAACACCTGTGGCTTTCAAAGCTGCCAGACGCTGATTTCCCTGTGAGATAGCGTTTTGGTATCTCCCCAATGAAACGCCACCCCTTCTTTGTATTAGGGAAATGTTTTTCTGGTGGTTCTCTCTCTCTTCATGCGTTGTCAAGACGAATAGGATGTCCGCAGTGCGTGAATAAGGGCGGGAGTACTCCACACATTGCTTATATGATTATTTGAATTGTATAAGTAATGTATTATATTATATCGTATTGCATTATACTACTTTGTTTAATTAAAACGGATTATTGTTTAACTGGTATCCTGGTGTCTTCTAATTCCTTCCCTGTTATGATTTCAAGCAGGACTCGTCAAAACAACACGCGGTGAGGAGTTGGGTTGTAAAAACCCCCACCTCGCAACACTAGGTAGCTAACTTGACTATATGTTCCATGCACAACATGTGTATTACCTGATATGTCTGAATCCGGCGACTCCTGGTCCTTTCATCAGACGGGAATCGATAGAACGAGCAAGTGGTTTGATCACTTATGTGATTACAACCTGGTACAAAGCACACATGCATCTTGTAAAAGTGCATTTATTTTTAGCAATCTCTTATTTATTGGAGGGAATAAATCGGTTATGAGATCTTCTTCTCGCTTTAATTACGAGTCGCAACCACTTGGAGAATTATCGCCTGGTGACATCACTTACGCGAGCCAGAATGGGATTTGGGATTTGTAGTCTTTGTAGTCGCGTATTTTTTCATAGTCTATATTTCAACAGTTTTACGACAAAATGTGACTTTTTTGACGTGGACTTATTGTTTAAGATGAGAAACATCATATGTGTAGTTCGTGGCACAATTCAAACGGGATCAAAAGATACGTGTTCTCTCTCCATTGAATTCAATGTTAATTTTTCGCTTCCGGGGTCCCATGGGCCGGAAGTAGATGGGCGTGACTTCGCCTCTCTATTTATACATCGGCCTAAACCAAAAAGGAGAAAATTCAGGTCAAGGAGTATGCTTCCAGCTGTCAGGAATAATGACCACACCTATTACTGCACATCAAACATTGGTATGATATATGAAGCTAACAATGTTCCCATGTTATATAATTCAAGGATAGACTACACTCCTAATGCAACTTTCAGATTATACAGCTTCAAAACTACCAGGGTTCAGGGATTCTCTGAAGACTCATATACCACATGTAGATAATCTACAGATTTCTTCATACTGTAACATTGCCAATAGACGAACTTAGATGAATGTCACTATACTGTAGGAGTATAGTGTACCCTTAAATGACAATAGGTGCACATGTAAAGGCAGCATACACATATAACAGCAATTGCCTTGTTATTGTTACAGAGAGTCAGGGAGATATTGAGGTGGAGTTCCAAGGGAATGAAAGGGACATCACAGACAGAGAGAGTGAGACAGATGTCAGCAGACTGCCAGGGGCCAGTATGTCAGGGGCCGACAATCAAGAGGCCACCTTACCAGAGATCAGTGTGCCAGGAACCAGTCAGTCAGGGGTCAGCTATGAAGAGGCCAGTTTGCCAGGGTCAGGTGCTCCAGGGACCAGACTGCCAAGGGCCAGTTGTGACCGGGCTCACGTGGAGGATCTAATGAGGCAACTGAGAAGGGAGAGATTACTAAGAAAGAGAGCCGAGAGGGCTCTGGTAAACCAGAAGAGGATTCATTCGGCATTAAAAAAACAACACAATTTGATTAATCTAAAGTTTCAAAAAATCTTCAACACAGACCAAATTAGAGCACTTGGGCAATCAAAAAAAGGTGGGATACGGTGGGGGAAAGACACCGTGAAAAAAACAATACAACTAAGGTTCTGTTGTGGCACTACAGGATATAAATGAGAGAGCTGGTCTGCTGGTATTAAAATAATTTAAAAGGGGTGCACTTTACCGTCCATCAGATGAGGTTTTCACCCTTGTTCAGAACGTGGAGCAGCTGTTCCGTGTGAGGATGAGCGATTCCCTCATGGAGTCCTCAAATGCAGTGTCACAGCTGGAACAAGAAGCCATGTTGCTGGACAGCAACCTTCCCTCATGCCATGACCTGAAGAAAAAAAATCCTCTCAACATACATCAGGCTGAGGTTAAGGATTGCATCAAAGTGCATCAGGGCTGAGAGGAAGGATAAACATAAAGGGTATATTGGCAGCAAGAGTCAGAGTAAGAAGGCAAAGAAGACTCAACAGACCTCTGCACCGAAGGTCATAACATCTAGGCCACCTTACTCGTTGCCATCGATGTACTTGGCATCTCCATTCCCGGTCCTCCGTCAGCAGCCTCCAGCAGCAGCCCCCTCCTTCAGCAGCAGCAGCCTCCGCCAGCAGCAGCAGCAGCAGCCATATGAGGCTGACATATGAGGCTGAATAAAAAAAAGTGCTAATTATTTTTTTTAAAGTGTTTATTTTGTTTAAAAATAAACATTTTGGATGCGTGACCATGTTTTAGGCTCATCCTTCATTCACTGCTGTAGAGTAGCCTATTCAGTAGGCTATTATATTTTTAAGACTGAATAATACCTTTGAAGAACAATCATTAAACTAGTGTGTATATTACAATACAAAGGAATCTATCCTAGCATGCCATCAAGCATTAAAAAGTAGCGCTAGTTGTACAGTACAGATAAGTTAACACGGAACAGTAAAAAAAAAAACTAAGTACAGTCAACATGTCACATAATGAAATGTTAGTATATCCCAAAATGCAATGAAATATTTATCACAAACGCCACCTCATTTCTACTAGTGCTAGCAGTTAAGTCATATCATACAGAAAAAGCCGACTAAGGATGGCTGACATGGTCAGGTTCAGCAGATAAAAACCAAAATAACAATAAAAACACATAATCAATCTAAATCCTGCTTGTTAGTTACCCAGCATCATTGATATATAAGCTGCTAGCGATTCATTACTGAAATCTTACCTTCAAATCAAAGCTGACGAAGTCGCGCTAGCTAACTAGCAGGCAATGCTAGCAAAATTGGTTGTAATAACCACGATAAAATATAGATAATTACGCTGTGCATATACAAATGAAGACCAGTATAAGCATCATAAAGGGCCTCTGATACAATATAGACAGTTGACAATTCAAAAGAGTTCGATATTTCAGCAACTTACCTCTGGAACTAATCGACGCGCCGTAATGTGAATGAGGTCCAACGCCCAAATGACAATATTTTGAACTATTTCGATGTCCATACCCCGGAAGTAGGCGCCGCCATTTTTTACAACGGAGGTCTATGGGAGTGTCGTAACTCTTAGTATCTCTAGGGCTCTGACATAACCAAGCCACAAAACAATTACAATCCTACATGTGTCTACATTTATATCATATCTGTGTGTTAAGAATTCCATCACATATAAGAGAGCTCAGAGAGCCAAGTGCTAAACATACTAAGAAATGTTTACTCAAGCGAGGTATATGTCACTTAGTCAAATGTCAAATGCTGACACAAACCTTTTGCTACATGCCAGATATCATAGAGGTGCTCAATGTGGGGGTAGGTCTCTCTGAGCCACTTGGCTATTTGCCGGTGTCGGTCGGTGACCATCGTGCCAACTGCAAGTCCCTGCCGCTCAAGATGAGCCAGGGAGCGCTCCAACCCAGTTTTCTCCATATGGTAGCTACCACCACATTCATTGCTCTAAAACAGCAGAACACAGATACATAGGTATTAGACAAATGTATACAATGCAAATATAACTACACTTAGACCTGCAGTAAATGTAATAGATAACAGGTTTAATATGTAATAATCCAAACTAAATAATTTTAAATAATTATTGTCCTAAATTAATACATTTTAATTCATTATGAATTTGGTATATACAATTGTATTATTTAAAACTAATTTGTGGATTACAGCACCTAGACATTTTGGAAATAGAATCATAGGAAACCACGAGAAAAACAATTATGCAAACCTAGCTGTGGTTTTATTATATATCTATTTTGTCCATATGTCCAATGCAGCTGGTTTGAATTGGCCACACCATTAGCTAATTATTTGCAAACATGTCAACAAATGTAATAATAGATATTTAAAAATAATAATATCAGTGTTTTGCATATACAAAATATATCAGTCAAGTGATTTCAACCCTGCTCATAAACTTCTTCAGATACCGGTAACCCACCTGAACTAGCTGAATATCTATTACTACATTGGCATTCAGCTCCAACATGGTGTAACTCCTAAACTTTGCACAATGTCCCGGGCTATCGGCCCGGCCATCACCTCCCAGGACCAGGTCCCTTCCCTCTGACTGAAATGTGCCAAGCAAGAATGTCTGTCTCATGTTCCATACTCGCTGGACAACTGGCAACAAAACACTTCTCTGGTGCCGGAAATATGTCCGTGAAGATATATGCCAATGCCATGGTTCTCATAACCCGCAGAACCTTTCCTGCAGTGGCACCTGCCAACAAAATTGAAGCGGACAAGAGAATGTTGCCCGCTGGTGTGCTGCCGATGTAGGGTTGGCTTTTCCATGTCACTTTCTTGAAGCAAGATGCCACATGACAACGTAATGACTAGGAGTGAGCCAATGACATTGTGGCATGTGGAAATGTCAACTGAACCACAGTCGGGGCAGTGGCACCAGCTGAGCAACCTCGTGAGGCAAGTCATGAAGACAATAAACTTCTTCTCCTTGTGGATGGGTGTGACAGGCTCATCCATATCCGGCTCACTGTTCTTCTGGTAGTCACCTTCTGATGATGAAAGGTCAGGTGACGAAGGTGGATGATATCCTGGTGATGAAGGTGGATATGGAGATGATGATGGCTTCCGGTAACTGCTAGAATCCACTTCAAGACAATGGTACTTGCGTACCATGCTGCAAATGGATCTGGCCCTTCCTACATCCAGGACATGGAACCGTACACCCCAGCACGTGCACTCCGCTCTGCATCAACAAAACGGCTTGCTGCACCCCTCGCTGCGAAGGGACCCAAGTTCCCATCAGCAAAAAACACGTGGGTTTGCTATCCTGGCTTCAAATGGTGGAATGAGCTCCCCATTGACATCAGGACAGCAGATAGCTTAACTTCAGCCATGAGTCAAACATATTATGGCCTCCTTGCTAAGTATTATCAGGGATGCAAACTCATCAGGTATGGAAAAGGTGACAAGGACCCGAGCCCCCCGACCCCACGGAATATCGGCTTTAAAATGAGGAATAACAGAGGATTTGTCAGAACAACTAAAGCAGCAGTGATAATAATAACAGAAATGCTAAAGAGTCACATCTAATAGAAATATATAAAAGCATTTATTTTTAATTGTGTAGCAGTCAGTTTATAATTTTGGCAGCACTGTTGAGCATGCCTCTGTGCAAGGTTTAGTCTTTCTATCTTTATGGCATCTGGTGTAAAGTAACTAAATTCATAAACTGAAGTACTATACTTGGGTACAATTTTGAGATACTTGTACTTTATTTAAGTATTTCAATGTTTTGCTACTTTGTTCTTCTTCTCCTCTACAGTTCAGAGGTAAATGGTGTACTTTGACTCCACTACATGTATTAATACCTTTAGTTACTTAACAGTTGTGGATGAATGATGTGAAATCTAATCAAGTGTTGAATCAGACTTTAGTTCCACATGGAGTAAATCCACAAGCTACCCTGCAGTATACAAAGTCATTCAAACTAGCTGCACCTTTACCAGCTTTTGAGAACACTTTCATGATCAATCATTATAAAACATATCATAGTATTCTGAAATGGACCAATCTGCACAACGACTACTTTTACTGTCGCTACTTTCACTATATTTTTGATGAGAATACTTTCTACTTTTACTTGAGGAACATTTTGAATGCAGTATTTTACTAACAGAGTATTCCTTCCTACACTCTGGTACTTCTATTTTTACTCAAGTACACAATCTGAGTATTTCTGCTTTTAATCAAGTACAAGATCTGAGTACTTCTACTTTTAATCAAGTACACGATCTGAGTACTTCTACTTTTACTCAAGTACAAGATCTATACTTATCCCACCTCCGTTTTATAGCCTATGAAAAAAAACTATTAGAAAACGAAGGCTAACAGCTAACGTTAGCAGCTAGTGACAATTGGCTCTAACGCAGGGGTGCCCCAACGGCTCGATCGCAGCGAGATTCCCAGTCGATCGCGAGATGGTCTAAAATAGGAACAACAATATTCGTTTTATCGTTAATGTCCTATAACATAATCTTCCCGTGCCAGAATAATGCACTTGAACGCACAAAGCTTTGGTGATTGGCGGCGTGACACCATGTTGTGGGGGGCGGTGGCTGGTGGACAGTGGGCACTATTTCGCCTGACTGTTCTCCGTGTCAACAGGAGTGACAGTCTGCACACAAATAAGACACGCAATTATGGCAGAAGCAAAAAAGCCCAAAATATATAATTTTCACTCCGAGTGGGAGGATGATCATTTTTGTATCTATTCCAATTCAAAGTCCATCTGTCTCATCTGCAATGCGAGCGTGGCTTTATCGAAGAAGGGTAATTTAGGAGCGGCATTTCAAAAACGCTACGAGAGAATTCCCTCTGCCCTACGCTCCAAAAGGGGAGGGGCCTGAGAGGACAGCTAAATGCACAGCAGTCCATTTTCACCAGGCCCAACAACAAGAGCAAGGCTGCTACCATAGCATCTTATCGTGTCAGTCACGTTCTTGCGAAACACATGAAGTCTTTCAAAGACGGCAAAGTTGTGAAAGAAGCTTTCTTGGAGGCTGCCGACGCGCTTTTGGGGACAGTAAAAATAACAGAAGCATTTCAACAGGTTTTTGATATAATAAAAACTCAAGTTAGATACCATTATTAATCAGCTGTAAGTTTTAATTTGTTTGAACTTATTCATTATAATTATTGTAGAAAATGGTATAAGAATGCAAACTTAAATTGATTATAGTCTATTATCAATTCAGTTTAAGAAACTAGTGTTGCTTGCATCCTATTTTAAAAGGCATTTATTTTTATACTCGACTAAAATGCAACAAAAAAAGGGTTTGATTCTATTAATTTTGTCTTTTTTATTGCACTTTGGCAGCAGATTCCTGTGTAGCTTCAGATCTGAGTTGTCTTATTAGTAAGCCTCATTTATACTTTTGTAGCAACACTTTTTTATATAATGGCAAAGAAAGGGTTCAGAGTATTTTCTTTTTTTCCTGTGTCATATGTGGCAGCACTGTTCAATGTTTCTTAAACATTACCCACTGTAGTATGTGTGTGAATAAACTCCAACTCTGTATCAACAACACTGCTGTGTAACTTCAGTTAAATACTTGTATGTGTGTAGATTAGAAAGAGGTAAAATAAAGGATCTGCAGTATTTTATGGAGTATTAAAGTATTAAAGTATTAAATGGAGTATTTTATACAAGTAGTGTGTATTTACCTGGCAGTAGGCTGTCAGTAATGGCTACGCCTCTCTATTTGGACTGGTAGATCTCGGCAGACTGGCAACTTTAAAAGTAGCTCTCGGTTCAAAAAAGGTTGGGCACCCCTGCTCTAACGGTTCAAAAGAGATGTCAATCATCAAAATCAACCAATGGGTTCCAGAGAAACGGCAACTACACCCATTTCCACCTAAATGACTCTAGAGGTGTTTTTTTTGTTAAACCTCTCTAAAAAGGTCAAATGTCACTTGTTTTGCATCAATCTTGATACAGGGTACTTATCATATGTTATAGTTTGGATTCCTAAAGCTTTTAGTCTACTATCCCATCATTCAAGGGTGGTTCTCACTATAATTTTTTTTTGGACAGACACTATAATTTACATGTTGTTGTTCAATCTGAATTTACTTTAAAATAAAAATAATCTATATTGATTCTGGCGTTTCTACATCCAACTCACAGGTTATCATTGCTTTGAGTAAAAAGATTATTAATTTACCCCTTTTAGAAGGGAAGATATTGCCATTTATTCTGGGAATGTCATTTTCGAGCCTGAGACCTGAAAAACAGACTTGGGGCTTAACAGGTTACACACGCAGTTGCGTATTTGGCTCAAAAGTGTGGGATGTTGGTTATCTGTCTAGGACAGGCCCAACGACTGGTCAATCGCGGGGGATTCCCAGTCGATCGCGAGATGTGTCTAAAAATAGAACAACAATAGTCTGTTTTATCGTTAAAGGAATGGTCCCCTCATTAGATAATTAATCAAACTTCAGTATTTAGTGAAACGTTATGTTTAAACCATACCCTGAAGAAATCAGCGATATTCCCCGGTAAATAATGATTTTATAGCTCTTTTTTATCAAGACCTGTATATTCCGTCTGGCCGCCACCATGTTTGCCATTTTCAGTAGTCACGTGATGGTCGTGACATCATCCATGCGTTCACTTTGTCAACACACGGAAACATGGTGGAGTATTTCAGTTCGGACTGTCAGCAGAGGAACAAGTTTTGACCAATGTGAAGAGATTGGGATGGGGGAATTCAGCCATACATATCAGTATGACAATACGACACCCTCTGTCCTAATGTGCTCTTGATACGCCATTAAAACGGTAAACACGTTCAGTTTCCTTTTTGTGTCTCCTGTTCACCAAAACATACCCATCTATGATGGAAAAAGAAAGTATAGTAATCTAAAAGTAATCTGATTACACGTAACTGTAACTTGTATTCGGATTACTTTCAGAGCCAAAAAAAAAGCAACTATTTACAAAAAGCAATACAGAAACTCTAGTCTAGGGCATCCAGGGGCCTAATCATTTTGAAAAAAAAGAAGGTTCCTTTGTGAAAGGGACATCCTCTTCATCGGTTTCCTGGGCACTAAGAAGCAGAGCAAGAATAGGAACAGTGGTGAATAATGGGAGAGAATACAGTTGGGAGCAGACTGAACAGAGGACATAGCAATATTCATGTTAAAATGTTTGCACAATAATATATGGCACTTTCGTTTATATTGCATTTTAATAGATCAGTTGTCATACATAGCATTTGGGTGCTCTAATCGATCCGAGAAGGGGTTCCGGATGTATGGCTTCCCTAAGGACGTGAGCGAAGGAAGAGATGGATGGCAATGGTCAACAGACAAAACCTGTGTCTGAAAGAGGACAACAACAGCAAAACTCTGTCATGTAAGTAATGTTCACAGAGGTGACATGACTTATTAACATTTTAAAGGGCATCATATTTCCAAGTGTAGAGAATTATGACTCTTCAATGACATTTGAAGTGTTGCAGTGGAAACTGATCAACCTACCTACCCACAGGTACACTTTGAAGACGACCAAATATTGGCAACAAATCAGGAGGACATTTGAGGTTGAGGCCAGATGCTGTTCCAACAGTATAGAGAGGCGAAGTCCCTCCTTTCCGGGAGCCTCCATGGGACCCCGGAAGCGTAAAATTATACATTGAAGTCAATGAAGTCATGGAGAGAGAAAGGTTATCTTTTGGTCCCGTTTGAATTGTGCCACGAATGACACATATGATGTTTGTCAATTTAAAAGAATATTTTGCAAGTCAAAAAAATTAAAATGTGTCGTAAAACTGTGAAGTTATACATTTTTTTGTGTGAAACCGCTGAGTGAACTACAGGTCTCTCGTCTCGCACAATACGCGTCACCATCACAAAGACGGCCGTCACGTTAGCACGTTTCACCTGTTTCTTTCAGAATGAGAATACAAGTATAAAACGAGGTGAACACACTACAAGTCTGGACCATAGACTGTGGTCTGGACACGTTGAGAGCTGTACATACACGAAAGGGGAGTTAGTCGGTTCTGTAAGAGCAGCGGGACCGGCTTTACAAGGTTTCGGTGAGTAATATGAGTGCAATGTGAACGTTAATGTCAGCTAGCTAACATTAGCTAACAAGGTACACTAACGTGTTTTGTTAGTAACTAGTTTTCTCCTAAGAACTTCGTGGTCTCTGTATGCTGTGGATAACATTAGTGTTCACAAGAACAAGGTACACTCCCGTGTTTTGTTTTAGTTGCTCTTCAGATTGAAGCGGACAGTTTTATATAGTCTATACTGTATGTGTGATCTCCTTTTACATCTCGTTGTGTCATTTGAGTTTATTTGCTGTGTGTAGATTCAAGGATTTTGGTGACATGAACATGACCATCGCGGAGGCAGCCCAGTTACCATCCTTCTGTCTCCGTGAGGAGGGTGGGTCATATATCACCCATACTGGCACCAGGTCCAAGGGCAGCTGCACATCAACAGACCGGAGTCTCTGCTACTTTGTTGTGTGGACCACGAAGGAGGCGATCATCATCCTCATCCCCAAAGACCCTGCATGGCATTGAAATCTCCTCCTCCTGGAACAATTCTACACCAGCATATGCTCCCTGTGTTGGCCAGTAGAAAGGAGGACATTTAAATAAACATACTCTTAACACTCTCAGACTCTGTGTTGTTTTCGTATGTGTGATGGGGTGTTATGCAGGGGAGGAAAACAGGACACAGCAGATTGGGATTGTGGTGGAGACGCTGAGCAGTTATTTCATTGTTGCATGTAATTATTATTATACTGCGTGCTTCTTAGTTATTCCATCTTTTGCTGTAACATGGATCTGTATGTAACTCTATATTTACTTGTTATCTACCACACTCCCTCTACATCATACACCATCATTATACATGATGGTTATATAGGATATTATATTTGTATACATTACATATCTGTAAATTGTATAATTTAATTTTTCGTATTTGGGATTGTTGGAAACGTCTTTTTGATCTCTCTGTCTATAAACACAAACTGAGTAAGATTGACAATAAAGTTGACTTTGAAAAATATATATATTCTTTATGAAAATAGTTGACGTTGGAGAAATGAATCCAAATGAAACGTTGGACTGAACTACAACTACGCCTTTAAATCTCTACGGACTGTTTTTCAGTGGGATGGCAAGTTCCTATCTTTAAACATTTATTAGTTTTTTCTCAGAACAGATTTGATTGAAGTTAATTTAACTTTGCCGACCATGTAAGGTCATTATTAAAAAGGTACAATCAATTTGTTTAGGGTTGACTAAAATAATGATAAACATTTCATCTGGATAATTTACTGACAGAATAAGAAACTCAATGATGCTCTACTCACCTGTTCCTTTTTATAAAGTGAAACAGTTGAAACGAGATTTTTAGTAAACTTAAAAACAACCTTCTCCAAAAGCTATCAAGGAATATACCGAATACTTGTTTTAGAACTTTATTACATTTATTTGTATAAATAGTTTGAATGATCCATAATTGACAGAAGCTTGTGTTTACACTGACCTGTCACTCATATATTAATGTCTTTGTAACTTCTTTAAACCACTACCTCACTAATTTATTTCATTCATCACGGTTCAGTAAACTAAGTGATACATGAACCAGTTTAATCATTATAATAACGTAGGATTGCAACTCTTTGAAACTGTAGGTGGCTCTTAAAGAGCCGTTGTGTTTGGGTGTGCTGGTCTCTCGGGTCAGTCTAAGCCCTCTCTCCGCGGATGCAGCTGGATGTCCTTAGGCATGATAGTGACCCTCTTTGCTGGTTCATCTTACTGGGGGGCAGCTACATGGATGTCGGTGCAGTCCACAGTCATTGTGCAGTTGAAGGCAGAATGGATGAAGGCAGAATGAATGTATTATTGACTCCGAATGAAGCACAACTTCATGTCATACATTGACTTTATTTGTAATTGGTGAAAACATATGAGCATTGATTAGCAAGCAGGACCTGCAGGAACAGAGCACGGTGATGGATGGAGCTGGGAAGAGAGAAGAATAAAGAAAACAGATCAACTTCATTTCGGATATTAAAAATTCAATTTCAAACAAGTTGCCGCTCCTACAGTTTTCTAGTGTGTAAAGATGATTTCACTTGACCTATGCACAATATCACACTCAATACATGTGTGTCTCTGGGGGTGCATTGTGCCTTGATGTATATAAATAATATACCATAACCAAATACTATTACGTACAGTGGAAATCAGGTTGCCAGGGCAGGTCAGTGTGCATGTTCCTCAGGGTCTCAGCAGTTACAGGTGAGGGAAAGGAAATAAAAGAGAAAAAGGTCAGTAACAACACTTTAAAGTAACACTTTGAATAATTATCCCTTCTAATAATTTTCTCTCAGTAATCACTCAACTACTGTCTTTCCAACAAACAGATTGACTCACCCTTACTGTCATCACAATGAAACACGTCCAGAAGAATCTGTCATGCAAAGCTCCCTGCCTGCCTTCGACTCTCCCTGACTGCTTCCTTAGCACCCGGTGGATGGCGCAGTATAGGCTACTCTCAAATGTTTCACGAAATACTTACCATCTACTCTTACTCTTACTTCATGTAACATATAACTTCATGGTAAGGCTACTAAAAATGACAAGGCTAAGTAATGTAATGCTAACTAACGTGCTCGCTACCGTCGCTACTAGCTAGTGTGGAGAAATTGATGTGAGATATTGTACCAAAGAACTGTGATACATGTAAAAGGGCAGAAAGTCTTGTTGCACTTTCCAGACATTAAAAGAGGTCTGTTGAGTTCCCTGGTAATTATCAAATAGTAGCAGTTAAGTGAATACTGTTCAAGCAATACCTGTGTTTGTGTTTTAACTGATTTCTCTGTTTTGATCCTTTCATAAATGTGAGGACTAAAATGGCGAGAGACAAAGGGCTGTAAAAAATGAGTTTTATTGCAGTGGGGGGAGGTCGAGGTATGCACGACAGGGTGTGTGGTGTGGGGAGAGGAAATTCTGTTTGAGATCTCTGGCAGGCCAGTTTTAAGGAAATCTATGTATCTTGGAATAAGTATTGTGAGTTTATACATTCCTGTGTGTTAATAGTTGAAGAACAAAGGTACATTTTTCCTCTCCAATATAGAGAGGTTTTTTATAGATTTCTGAAACAATGTTCCCTTTTTTTTGTTAGAAATAGATGAGCACAATAGTTTTTTCTTTGACTTTTTACCTGTTTATCAAAAGAGTGTGTTAAGATATTTGTGAAGAAGGAAGATGCAGAATTAAGGGTGATTTCTGTTTGGAGTGTAAGATTATCCCTGATAAGTTTTCTGGGTTAAACCATCGATAAGTTTTACAAATGGGGAGGGACATTTTCCTTGAGTTTTAATGGGGTGCCTTCCCAACACCTGTGGCTTTCAAAGCTGCCAGACGCTGATTTCCCTGTGAGATAGCGTTTTGGTATCTCCCCAATGAAACGCCACCCCTTCTTTGTATAGGGAAATGTTTTTCTGGTGGTTCTCTCCTCCTTCATGCGTTGTCAAGACGAATAGGATGTCGCAGTGCGTGAATAAGGGCGGGAGTACTCCACACATTGCTTATATGATTATTTGAATTGTATAAGTAATGTATTATATTATATCGTATTGCATTATACTACTTTGTTTAATTAAAACGGATTATTGTTTAACTGGTATCCTGGTGTCTTCTAATTCCTTCCCTGTTATGATTTCAAGCAGGACTCGTCAAAACAACACGCGGTGAGGAGTTGGGTTGTAAAAACCCCCACCTCGCAACACTAGGTAGCTAACTTGACTATATGTTCCATGCACAACATGTGTATTACCTGATATGTCTGAATCCGGCGACTCCTGGTCCTTTCATCAGACGGGAATCGATAGAACGAGCAAGTGGTTTGATCACTTATGTGATTACAACCTGGTACAAAGCACACATGCATCTTGTAAAAGTGCATTTATTTTTAGCAATCTCTTATTTATTGGAGGGAATAAATCGGTTATGAGATCTTCTTCTTCGCTTTAATTACGAGTCGCAACCACTTGGAGAATTATCGCCTGTGACATCACTTACGCGAGCCAGAATGGGATTTGGGATTTGTAGTCTTTGTAGTCGCGTATTTTTCATAGTCTTATATTTCAACAGTTTTACGACAAAATGTGACTTTTTTGACGTGGAACTTATTGTTTAAGATTGAGAAACATCATATGTGTAGTTCGTGGCACAATTCAAACGGGATCAAAAGATACGTGTTCTCTCTCCATTGAATTCAATGTTAATTTTTCGCTTCCGGGGTCCCATGGGCCGGAAGTAGATGGGCGTGACTTCGCCTCTCTATTTATACATCGGCCTAAACCAAAAAGGAGAAAATTCAGGTCAAGGAGTATGCTTCCAGCTGTCAGGAATAATGACCACACCTATTACTGCACATCAAACATTGGTATGATATATGAAGCTAACAATGTTTCCCATGTTATATAATTCAAGGATAGACTACACTCCTAATGCAACTTTCAGATTATACAGCTTCAAAACTACCAGGGTTCAGGGATTCTCTGAAGACTCATATACCACATGTAGATAATCTACAGATTTCTTCATACTGTAACATTGCCAATAGACGAACTTAGATGAATGTCACTATACTGTAGGAGTATAGTGTACCCTTAAATGACAATAGGTGCACATGTAAAGGCAGCATACACATATAACAGCAATTGCCTTGTTATTGTTACAGAGAGTCAGGGAGATATTGAGGTGGAGTTCCAAGGGAATGAAAGGGACATCACAGACAGAGAGAGTGAGACAGATGTCAGCAGACTGCCAGGGGCCAGTATGTCAGGGGCCGACAATCAAGAGGCCACCTTACCAGAGATCAGTGTGCCAGGAACCAGTCAGTCAGGGGTCAGCTATGAAGAGGCCAGTTTGCCAGGGTCAGGTGCTCCAGGGACCAGACTGCCAAGGGCCAGTTGTGACCGGGCTCACGTGGAGGATCTAATGAGGCAACTGAGAAGGGAGAGATTACTAAGAAAGAGAGCCGAGAGGGCTCTGGTAAACCAGAAGAGGATTCATTCGGCATTAAAAAAACAACACAATTTGATTAATCTAAAGTTTCAAAAAATCTTCAACACAGACCAAATTAGAGCACTTGGGCAATCAAAAAAGGTGGGATACGGTGGGGGAAAGACACCGTGAAAAAAACAATACAACTAAGGTTCTGTTGTGGCACTACAGGATATAAATGAGAGAGCTGGTCTGCTGGTATTAAAATAATTTAAAAGGGGTGCACTTTACCGTCCATCAGATGAGGTTTTCACCCTTGTTCAGAACGTGGAGCAGCTGTTCCGTGTGAGGATGAGCGATTCCCTCATGGAGTCCTCAAATGCAGTGTCACAGCTGGAACAAGAAGCCATGTTGCTGGACAGCAACCTTCCCTCATGCCATGACCTGAAGAAAAAAAATCCTCTCAACATACATCAGGCTGAGGTTAAGGATTGCATCAAAGTGCATCAGGGCTGAGAGGAAGGATAAACATAAAGGGTATATTGGCAGCAAGAGTCAGAGTAAGAAGGCAAAGAAGACTCAACAGACCTCTGCACCGAAGGTCATAACATCTAGGCCACCTTACTCGTTGCCATCGATGTACTTGGCATCTCCATTCCCGGTCCTCCGTCAGCAGCCTCCAGCAGCAGCCCCCTCCTTCAGCAGCAGCAGCCTCCGCCAGCAGCAGCAGCAGCAGCCATATGAGGCTGACATATGAGGCTGAATAAAAAAAAGTGCTAATTATTTTTTTTAAAGTGTTTATTTTGTTTAAAAATAAACATTTTGGATGCGTGACCATGTTTTAGGCTCATCCTTCATTCACTGCTGTAGAGTAGCCTATTCAGTAGGCTATTATATTTTTAAGACTGAATAATACCTTTGAAGAACAATCATTAAACTAGTGTGTATATTACAATACAAAGGAATCTATCCTAGCATGCCATCAAGCATTAAAAAGTAGCGCTAGTTGTACAGTACAGATAAGTTAACACGGAACAGTAAAAAAAAAAAACTAAGTACAGTCAACATGTCACATAATGAAATGTTAGTATATCCCAAAATGCAATGAAATATTTATCACAAACGCCACCTCATTTCTACTAGTGCTAGCAGTTAAGTCATATCATACAGAAAAAAGCCGACTAAGGATGGCTGACATGGTCAGGTTCAGCAGATAAAAACCAAAATAACAATAAAAACACATAATCAATCTAAATCCTGCTTGTTAGTTACCCAGCATCATTGATATATAAGCTGCTAGCGATTCATTACTGAAATCTTACCTTCAAATCAAAGCTGACGAAGTCGCGCTAGCTAACTAGCAGGCAATGCTAGCAAAATTGGTTGTAATAACCACGATAAAATATAGATAATTACGCTGTGCATATACAAATGAAGACCAGTATAAGCATCATAAAGGGCCTCTGATACAATATAGACAGTTGACAATTCAAAAGAGTTCGATATTTCAGCAACTTACCTCTGGAACTAATCGACGCGCCGTAATGTGAATGAGGTCCAACGCCCAAATGACAATATTTTGAACTATTTCGATGTCCATACCCCGGAAGTAGGCGCCGCCATTTTTTACAACGGAGGTCTATGGGAGTGTCGTAACTCTTAGTATCTCTAGGGCTCTGACATAACCAAGCCACAAAACAATTACAATCCTACATGTGTCTACATTTATATCATATCTGTGTGTTAAGAATTCCATCACATATAAGAGAGCTCAGAGAGCCAAGTGCTAAACATACTAAGAAATGTTTACTCAAGCGAGGTATATGTCACTTAGTCAAATGTCAAATGCTGACACAAACCTTTTGCTACATGCCAGATATCATAGAGGTGCTCAATGTGGGGGTAGGTCTCTCTGAGCCACTTGGCCGGTGTCGGTCGGTGACCATCGTGCCAACTGCAAGTCCCTGCCGCTCAAGATGAGCCAGGGAGCGCTCCAACCCAGTTTTCTCCATATGGTAGCTACCACCACATTCATTGCTCTAAAACAGCAGAACACAGATACATAGGTATTAGACAAATGTATACAATGCAAATATAACTACACTTAGACCTGCAGTAAATGTAATAGATAACAGGTTTAATATGTAATAATCCAAACTAAATAATTTTAAATAATTATTGTCCTAAATTAATACATTTTAATTCATTATGAATTTGGTATATACAATTGTATTATTTAAAACTAATTTGTGGATTACAGCACCTAGACATTTTGGAAATAGAATCATAGGAAACCACGAGAAAAACAATTATGCAAACCTAGCTGTGGTTTTATTATATATCTATTTTGTCCATATGTCCAATGCAGCTGGTTTGAATTGGCCACACCATTAGCTAATTATTTGCAAACATGTCAACAAATGTAATAATAGATATTTAAAAATAATAATATCAGTGTTTTGCATATACAAAATATATCAGTCAAGTGATTTCAACCCTGCTCATAAACTTCTTCAGATACCGGTAACCCACCTGAACTAGCTGAATATCTATTACTACATTGGCATTCAGCTCCAACATGGTGTAACTCCTAAACTTTGCACAATGTCCCGGGCTATCGGCCCGGCCATCACCTCCCAGGACCAGGTCCCTTCCCTCTGACTGAAATGTGCCAAGCAAGAATGTCTGTCTCATGTTCCATACTCGCTGGACAACTGGCAACAAAACACTTCTCTGGTGCCGGAAATATGTCCGTGAAGATATATGCCAATGCCATGGTTCTCATAACCCGCAGAACCTTTCCTGCAGTGGCACCTGCCAACAAAATTGAAGCGGACAAGAGAATGTTGCCCGCTGGTGTGCTGCCGATGTAGGGTTGGCTTTTCCATGTCACTTTCTTGAAGCAAGATGCACATGACAACGTAATGACTAGGAGTGAGCCAATGACATTGTGGCATGTGGAAATGTCAACTGAACCACAGTCGGGGCAGTGGCACCAGCTGAGCAACCTCGTGAGGCAAGTCATGAAGACAATAAACTTCTTCTCCTTGTGGATGGGTGTGACAGGCTCATCCATATCCGGCTCACTGTTCTTCTGGTAGTCACCTTCTGATGATGAAAGGTCAGGTGACGAAGGTGGATGATATCCTGGTGATGAAGGTGGATATGGAGATGATGATGGCTTCCGGTAACTGCTAGAATCCACTTCAAGACAATGGTACTTGCGTACCATGCTGCAAATGGATCTGGCCCTTCCTACATCCAGGACATGGAACCGTACACCCCAGCACGTGCACTCCGCTCTGCATCAACAAAACGGCTTGCTGCACCCTCGCTGCGAAGGGGACCCAAGTTCCCATCAGCAAAAACACGTGGGTTTGCTATCCTGGCTTCAAAATGGTGGAATGAGCTCCCCATTGACATCAGGACAGCAGATAGCTTAACTTCAGCCATGAGTCAAACATATTATGGCCTCCTTGCTAAGTATTATCAGGGATGCAAACTCATCAGGTATGGAAAAGGTGACAAGGACCCGAGCCCCCCGACCCCACGGAATATCGGCTTTAAAATGAGGAATAACAGAGAATTTGTCAGAACAACTAAAGCAGCAGTGATAATAATAACAGAAATGCTAAAGAGTCACATCTAATAGAAATATATAAAAGCATTTATTTTAATTGTGTAGCAGTCAGTTTATAATTTTGGCAGCACTGTTGAGCATGCCTCTGTGCAAGGTTTAGTCTTTCTATCTTTATGGCATCTGGTGTAAAGTAACTAAATTCATAAACTGAAGTACTATACTTGGGTACAATTTTGAGATACTTGTACTTTATTTAAGTATTTCAATGTTTTGCTACTTTGTTCTTCTTCTCCTCTACAGTTCAGAGGTAAATGGTGTACTTTGACTCCACTACATGTATTAATACCTTTAGTTACTTAACAGTTGTGGATGAATGATGTGAAATCTAATCAAGTGTTGAATCAGACTTTAGTTCCACATGGAGTAAATCCACAAGCTACCCTGCAGTATACAAAGTCATTCAAACTAGCTGCACCTTTACCAGCTTTGAGAACACTTTCATGATCAATCATTATAAAACATATCATAGTATTCTGAAATGGACCAATCTGCACAACGACTACTTTTACTGTCGCTACTTTCACTATATTTTGATGAGAATACTTTTCTACTTTTACTTGAGGAACATTTTGAATGCAGTATTTTTACTAACAGAGTATTCCTTCCTACACTCTGGTACTTCTATTTTTACTCAAGTACACAATCTGAGTATTTCTGCTTTTAATCAAGTACAAGATCTGAGTACTTCTACTTTTAATCAAGTACACGATCTGAGTACTTCTACTTTTACTCAAGTACAAGATCTATACTTATCCCACCTCCGTTTATAGCCTATGAAAAAAAAACTATTAGAAAACGAAGGCTAAAGCTAACGTTAGCAGATAGTGACAATTGGCTCTAACGCAGGGGTGCCCAACCGGTCGATCGCAGCGAGATTCCCAGTCGATCGCGAGATGTGTCTAAAAATAGAACAACAATATTCTGTTTTATCGTTAATGTCCTATAACATAATCTTCCCGTGCCAGAATAATGCACTTGAACGCACCAAAGCTTTGTGATTGGCCGGCGTGACCCCATGTGTGGGGGCGTGGCTGGTGGACAGTGGGCACTATTTCGCTGATGTTCTCCGTGTCAACAGGAGTGACAGTCTGCACACAAATAAGACCGCAATTATGGCAGAAGCAAAAAAGCCCAAAATATATAATTTTCACTCCGAGTGGGAGGATGATCATTTTTGTATCTATTCCAATTCAAAGTCCATCTGTCTCATCTGCAATGCGAGCGTGGCTTTATCGAAGAAGGGTAATTTAGGAGCGGCATTTCAAAAACGCTACGAGACGGAATTCCCTCTGCCCTACGCTCCAAAAGGGGAGGGGCCTGAGAGGACAGCTAAATGCACAGCAGTCCATTTTCACCAGGCCCAACAACAAGAGCAAGGCTGCTACCATAGCATCTTATCGTGTCAGTCACGTTCTTGCGAAACACATGAAGTCTTTCAAAGACGGCAAAGTTGTGAAAGAAGCTTTCTTGGAGGCTGCCGACGCGCTTTTGGGGACAGTAAAAATAACAGAAGCATTTCAACAGGTTTTTGATATAATAAAAACTCAAGTTAGATACCATTATTAATCAGCTGTAAGTTTTAATTTGTTTGAACTTATTCATTATAATTATTGTAGAAAATGGTATAAGAATGCAAACTTAAATTGATTATAGTCTATTATCAATTCAGTTTAAGAAACTAGTGTTGCTTGCATCCTATTTTAAAAGGCATTTATTTTTATACTCGACTAAAATGCAACAAAAAAAGGGTTTGATTCTATTAATTTTGTCTTTTTTATTGCACTTTGGCAGCAGATTCCTGTGTAGCTTCAGATCTGAGTTGTCTTATTAGTAAGCCTCATTTATACTTTTGTAGCAACACTTTTTTATATAATGGCAAAGAAAGGGTTCAGAGTATTTTCTTTTTTTCCTGTGTCATATGTGGCAGCACTGTTCAATGTTTCTTAAACATTACCCACTGTAGTATGTGTGTGAATAAACTCCAACTCTGTATCAACAACACTGCTGTGTAACTTCAGTTAAATACTTGTATGTGTGTAGATTAGAAAGAGGTAAAATAAAGGATCTGCAGTATTTTATGGAGTATTAAAGTATTAAAGTATTAAATGGAGTATTTTATACAAGTAGTGTGTATTTACCTGGCAGTAGGCTGTCAGTAATGGCTACGCCTCTCTATTTGGACTGGTAGATCTCGGCAGACTGGCAACTTTAAAAGTAGCTCTCGGTTCAAAAAAGGTTGGGCACCCCTGCTCTAACGGTTCAAAAGAGATGTCAATCATCAAAATCAACCAATGGGTTCCAGAGAAACGGCAACTACACCCATTTCCACCTAAATGACTCTAGAGGTGTTTTTTTGTTGTTAAACCTCTCTAAAAAGGTCAAATGTCACTTGTTTTGCATCAATCTTGATACAGGGTACTTATCATATGTTATAGTTTGGATTCCTAAAGCTTTTAGTCTACTATCCCATCATTCAAGGGTGGTTCTCACTATAATTTATTTTTGGACAGACACTATAATTTACATGTTGTTGTTCAATCTGAATTTACTTTAAAATAAAAATAATCTATATTGATTCTGGCGTTTCTACATCCAACTCACAGGTTTATCATTGCTTTGAGTAAAAAGATTATTAATTTACCCCTTTTAGAAGGGAAGATATTGCCATTTATTCTGGGAATGTCATTTTCGAGCCTGAGACCTGAAAAACAGACTTGGGGCTTAACAGGTTACACACGCAGTTGCGTATTTGGCTCAAAAAGTGTGGGATGTTGGTTATCTGTCTAGGACAGGCCCAACGACTGGTCAATCGCGGGGAGATTCCCAGTCGATCGCGAGATGTGTCTAAAAATAGAACAACAATAGTCTGTTTTATCGTTAAAGGAATGGTCCCCTCATTAGATAATTAATCAAAACTTCAGTATTTAGTGAAACGTTATGTTTAAACCATACCCTGAAGAAATCAGCGATATTCCCCGGTAAATAATGATTTTATAGCTCTTTTTTATCAAGACCTGTATATTCCGTCTGGCCGCCACCATGTTTGCCATTTTCAGTAGTCACGTGATGGTCGTGACATCATCCATGCGTTCACTTTGTCAACACACGGAAACATGGTGGAGTATTTCAGTTCGGACTCGTCAGCAGAGGAACAAGTTTTGACCAATGTGAAGAGATTGGATGGGGGAATTCAGCCATACATATCAGTATGACAATACGACACCCTCTGTCCTAAGACCCTCACATCGTACAAGGAAAAACTTCCGAAGAAAACCCACAGTTTAAAGGGAACATGGGAGAAACCTCAGGGAGAGCAACAGAGGAGGGATCCCTCTCCCAGGACGGACAGACGTGCAATAGATGCCATGTGTAAATTGAAAAGATAATACATTTGCAACATAGGTAGTCCAAATGTTTGGAAATGCATGTGTGTATAATGGGAAGATGATATAAGATACTATATGTATGCATGTAGTACCACCCTTGCTAGCGATTCCCTCTCTAGTTTAGCATACTCAGCTTCGTTGTCCCTGGCCATAGAATCACGATTTTATGGGGCCGGAAAAACTGGGGGGAAATACACACTAGCCGGTACTACGCTATATGGAAAGGCCACCAAAAACTGTCCTGGCCTGGACGTTAAAACGGGGCTAGCCGCTGCAATGGAAATGCGCTATAACATACCTTATTCTTACTCCGAGCACTACTTCTGCTCCTCCGTCGCTTCACACTTGCAGAGGGCGATTTCTCTACTGGCCGAACTGGTGTCCTGGTCGGTGATGACACCAGAAAGACCGATGGTACTGCATCTCCATTGAGTAATGGTTGTTCTTTAAATCCCATGTTATGTTTGATCATACTCTCAGAGTAGTCGTCCGGAAATGTGAAATGTTCGCTGCATACATGAGCCTGTAAATCTCTCGGTTCGGGCCGGCCACATTTCGCTAGCCACTGCCTCCGAATGTACTTCTTATGATTACCTTTTGGCAACAGATGGAACCGAGCATTCCGTGGATTGTTCCTATCCGAATTATGGCAATATTTCGCGATACAGTGAGGCATATTTGAATAGAGAAACTACAGTAAATAACATGGAGATCAACGTGTCTTCGAAAACCAAACGCATGGATTACGTCACGTCCGGGAAATGGCGGCGCCCACAGTGTTGATGTTATTTCGGTATATAATCAGTTTAAAATCACTGATAATGTCATCGGATTAAAAAAAAAAAAGAGAGAGAGAGACTGGCAGAGACTGGTCTGTTTTATCGGATGATAATTTTTAAAAAATGAGTGTCATGAGCATACCATTCCTTTAATGTATGTAACAATCTTCCTGTGCCAGAATAATGCACTTGAACGCATCAAAGCTTTGTGATTGGCGTGACCCCATGTATTGGGGTGTGGCTGGTATGGAGTCAGATTTAGGTCAATATTCTAGCGCACAAAACAAGCTACTCACGAGCGGAAAATGTGCTTTTACACACGCATGAAATGACCCTCGCGCACAGAGAGACAGCCCTCTTGCTCGCTTGCGGGAGTGTCAGCCGCACTCGCTCAACGGAGTCTGTCTGCGCGCACGTGAAAAGTTTCTGACACTTTGGGGCGGAAGCCACTGGACTTTGATTGACAGCTGCAAGGAAGCCCGGAGTTGACAGGTTTGATAAATGCCTGAACTACCAAGAGCCGAGGAGTGACAGCTGCAAGATCAGTTGGACGAGATTGAATGGTAAAGTTGTCCATAAAAAACTATTATATTCGTAAAGTGTACAGCTAATATATATATATTAGGGCTGTCAAGTTAACGCGTTAACGCAAAAACAAATTAACGCTACTAATTATTTTAACGCGATTCACGCATGTGTATTTTTTGTCCTCGGCCGCCCCGTAGTTTCAGAGAGCATCAAGTTTAAAATACATGATTAAAAGCTGATGCTGACAGCCCCGCTCCTGCCGCCCGCTTGTGGCAGACCACACTTCCACGCTCACCGGCAGGCACCGACTGGCCATCGGGAGGACCGGGAGGGTGTATGTATTGATGTTGTTATCATCTGGTGCTAGCTAGCTACGCTAACGGATATAAGGAGCTGTTTCAATGAAAACAGAGGAGCGACATTTCGCCGAGCACTTGACTTTATGCAGGAAGCCAGACAGTGAGACATTGTACGAAAAGTCAGCACACTAAGCACAGATAGTGCGCGCAACATGCAGCGTCCAGGCATCTCCCGTTCGAGCATATGCCTTGAGTTGCACATAGCTCCAACGATCCATCACAGTGTCTCTCCACACACACACACACACACACACACACACACACACACACACACACACACACACACACACACACACACACACACACACACACACACACACACACACACACACACACACACACACACACACACACACACACACACACACACTGTATTGTATGAGAGGTTCCAGGTTGAATTGAGGCGAATATTTGTAATGTTCAGAGGTTGTTGTGTTTAATGCTCATGAGAATATTTGTCATTGTTCAAATGATAATAAACATTTGCATAAAGCATATTTGTCCATATTTGTCCACTCATATGTTAATATAGAATATTCCTCTAATGTACATTTAGAACAGATAAAAAATGTGCGATTAATATATATATTTTATATATATATATTAGTGCCGTCAACATTATCGCTTTAACGGCGGTAATTCATTTTTTGAATTAATTGCGTTAAAATATTGAACGCATGTGCAGAATGGCCCGCCCCATACGTGCCACCAGTGGCAGCGCCAGGGTATGGCTGGGTTGATAGAAATCAACACGTAATGAATTAAGACCCCACGGTTTGATGATTGATAGGTGTGTGGGTTGTCTTTCATTTTGACACGCAGAAAAATGTTATAATAACCATAGATACTGTATGTTAAATGGATATATCCGCCTTCTTTCATTTATCTTTCCATTCCCACAACAATATACATAAATAAATGGCATATTTTGGACATTTCGAATGGTGATTAATCATGATTAATTAATTTTTAAGCTGTGATTAATCTGATTAAAAATTGTAATCGTTTGACAGCCCTAATATATATAATATAATTAGGGCCGGGACTTTAACGCGTTAATTAAGATTAATTAATTACACAAAAAGTAACGCATTTTAATCGCACTTTAATCGCACTTATTTTTGCACAGCGGAACGTTTCTCACTGGATGAGTTTCAGGCGTACCGATTATACTGGAGCACCAACTAACGTTCATGACTTCAGCATGGGACTTCAAACAACAACAAACCACGGTGAACAATAGTCAAACATGAACGAACAAGCTGATGAGACCGCTTTGGTCGGCCCCGTGGATGGGACATTTTGTTTTAAAAAACGGACGGATGGAAGCGTCGATAAGAGCACGGTTGTGTGCAAATTATGCAAAAAAGAATTTGCATATCACCGCAGCACATCAAGCCTAAAGTATCACCTGAATGCAAAGCATGTAGCAGCTAGCGTGGGCGTTAGCCCGACTCAGAGTGCAAGGAACCACACCCTGATCCAACCCACACTCAACCAGATGACTGGTTTCAGGGCCAGGATAAGTAAGTCCACGTCTGAGAAAATAACCAACTCGCTGGCTCACTGGATTGCACTCGACTCAGGGCTTGACATTAAGGACTGCCCGATGGCCCGGGGCCATCTAGTATTAACTTGGGTAATGAAGCCTCACCTGCTGGTTGCCGGATCGGGCAATCTATTATGCCAGTATCATGCAGCTCGCGGATCCAGTAATGAGTGACCCGACAGTAAAACTAAACATATCTATAACTAGTTTAGGTAATTAAAATAGCTACGTGTGATATTCTAACCTGAAGTGTGTGTTTTGTTCCGCTCACTGCTGCATGTGATGCAGAGCTGCGTGTCGAGTCTCGACTCGTCAGCAGCAGCTGATCTCTCTCTCCCATCAGATTAGACTTCACTCGCGTTTATGTCCATATCGATCAGATCCAGCTAGTTCTAGCTAATGATATGACTACCTGCTTATTAAAAGACAACTACACAATAAGTGTCGCTATGCAACTGGATGAGGCCACAAAGTATAGCGCAGCATTATGCATTTGTTTACATGCCCACCGGAACCCCGAGGTATTACCAACAGATCAACGCACAATCAATCCATACAGGACATCTCTTTCTCCACATTAAATTAATCGCACATTTTTTATCTGTTCTAAATGTACCTTAGAGGAATATTTTTTCAAGTTTGTAATACTCTTATCAACATATGAGTGGACAAATATGCTTTATGCTAATGTTTATTATCATTTGGGGGGGGGGGGGGGGGGAGTCTCCCTCCGCAGCCGGTTGGCTAGTTTTGGCACAATTCCGTTGTACAGACCGACGTTAACAGCAGCCCTGTCTGTGCACACGGAGACCGACTCTGTCGTCCGGTGATCTAACCGCCTTCTGGAAAAGCTTCACAAGTACGTCGGTACGCAAATGCACTTTGTGACACAAGTGACGGTACGCATTTCAGATTACGCACATATAACCTGCGTACCAGTTACTTGTACATCTTACTGTACCTACAGCAAAAGTATTCTCCGTCGGGACTTCCTGCAACAACACCACGCCGTTATCAAAGATGTTCTATTGAGAAGACGATCACTACGTGACAAAAGTTTTCAAAACCGTGGCTACTGAAATCAATCTTACTAACTGCTGTATGTGCAATTTATTCCGCGCGAGTTGGCAGACTTTATTTTGCTTACTTTAACATCATTTTTCATGGTGGGGCTAAGCCATTTCTTGGTATGGGTGTAGCCTACCCCAGCGCTGCCACTGGTGGCACGTATGGGGCGGGCCATTCTGCACATGCGTTAAATACGTTAAATATTTTAACGCAATTAATTTAAAAAAAAAATTACCGCCGTTAACGCGATAATTTTGACGGCACTAATATATATATATATATATAATATACAATCAATCAATCAATCAATCAATGTTTATTTATATAGCCCAATATCACAAATGTTACATTTGTCTCAGTGGACATCACAGTTTGTAGAGAATATCAGTATGACAATACGACACCCTCTATATATATATTAATTAATTTTATATAAAACAATATATTTTTGAGTGGGCTCTATCTGTCGAAAACTGCTAGCTACTGTCTGCTGTACGCACCTCCCTTACGAAATGAACTATAGTATTACTATAGTATACTATAAGAGTTGTATAGTGTCATATAGTAAGTTTGTAGTGTTCTATAGTATTTTTCACAAGCTATTGTATTACTATAGTTTTTTCTGTAGTGCCATTTTATTAGATATAGTAGCCCTATAATATTTCAATAGTAATACTATGTATCTAGATCTTTGTAGTATTCCTATATTATTTTAAATAGTATAACTATTAGGGGTGTAACGGTATCCGTATTCGTCCCGTACCGTCACGGTTCGGCACATGCAGTCACACGGCGAATACGCCTTTTTTTTTACGAGTGGGAAAAAAGTAATTCAGGGCAGTATCCACTACACTATATATATTCCAGGGGGCGGTATTGCGCCTAAAAGCTGTTTGCCAGCCGCCCCTTAAACAACAAATGAAGAACAAGAAGAAACACAACAACAAAACGAACAAAATACAAGAAGAAGAAAAGTTAGTATGGTGAGTTCAGATAACACACAGGAGCTAGAACCCACCTGCTTCTTTTAAATCAGCTGTGTGGGAACATTTCGGGTTCGCTGTGGACTACAATAACGATGAGGTGTGCGAGTGGTGGATCGGACGAGGACGGTGTGTCGGCGTTGTTCTACAGTGGTGCGGTATGCTAATGAAAACACACGCCAAACATGCTAAATCATATCAGAAGGCATCACCCAGATTTGCCAATCACCGGAGCCCGGCAAAAGACAACAGCTGTTCAACAGCTGATCCCCGCTGTTTTTAAGAAGCCAATAGACATGAAAGCCGAGAGACCAAAAAGAAATAACGGAAGCTTTTGGCATATGTTTTTGAACGACTTTGCGCTCTTGAAACACTTTCTTATTATTTATGATGTAATATTTTCAAGACATCCTTTTTAGTTTTACAGCTTGATGAAACCTTTTTGTTTGACATCAGCCATTATAGATAATATGGCCATCTGAGTGTACTGTGTATGGTTTGTTTTTAACTGTTTAATACAGTTAATTATTCAAAATGTCAGAGTTCTTTATTTTTAAACTGAAACTTGCACTACTGTTCAAACATAAATAACAACAAACCTGGAATTATGCATTTGGGACTTTTTTTTTGCTTTTTTGTTGTTGTACCGAACCGTGACCTCCAAACCGAGGTACGAACCGAACCGTGACTTCTGTGAACCGTTACACCCCTAATAACTATAGTATAATAGTGTTTCTGTAGTTGTTTTTTTAACACAATATAGAACACTCCTATAGTAATAGTATGATATTGTCATAATGAATGCATATTATTACTATAGTGTTTGTAAAAGTATTGCACTCCTAAAATTAATGTGTCATTTTTTTATATCAAATTAATTGATATATATCAATTAATTTGATATAAAAAAAAATATATATATATATATATATATTAGCTGTACACTTTACGAATATAATAGTTTTTTATGGACAACTTTACCATTCAATCTCGTCCAACTGATCTTGCAGCTGTCACTCCTCGGGTCTTGGTAGTTCAGGCATTTATCAAACCTGGCAACTCCGGGCTAGTGAGATGTCTCACTATGGGATGCGCCTCAACGCGTATGCAAACAGAAGCATCAATCTCATTACGCCAATCCTGATTGGCTGGTGATCTTGACGTCTACGTCAGGGAATCCACCGACCCTTTAACAGGGTTGCCAACTTTGGGTACCTGGCTGGAGTGAGATTTTGATATCATGGGTTTAATTACACATACTGTATGCGCACTAAATGACTGCTATCGTGTCAGTAGCGGGACCTTAGCATATATATAGGATATATATATACGAATACACAATATTGGACACAGACTATAAAGGGCACAAACACATGTTTGTTTCCACTGTTTTATTGTGTGCATAGGCCTGTCGCGATAAGCAATTAATTGACTTATCGTAGGATAAATAAAAATGAACACGATAACTTTTCTGACCTCGATACATTTACCTTTACATGAGGATGTGACTAGTTTGAAAGGATGTACTTGAATTATTATTATATATTATCATTATCAGTGGTCTAAATGGGTCATACAACGGTGCCGACAATATTATCGTTTATCGCAATAATTTCCTGGAAAATGTATCCAACAAAATTAATTATCGTGAGAGGCCTATAGGCCTACATGAAACACACACACACACACAAATCTACAGACTTACTCCAAACTGTCAAATATATTAATTAACGCACTCTCACTCTCATATACTCTTTGACTCTATTTGTGGTCTAGGAGAACAATAAGCAGCAGACTTTTACTTTGTTATCATTTCTACTGGATCTTAGATCTGCGCATGCGCAATACGGGTCGGGGATTGACCAACCGGCTCCCACTGCTCTGCTGTCTGTTAATGTTGTTAAGAGTGGTGGGGGCGGGGAGGGAGCAGATCCACAGCTTGAGCAGCTGTCAACTCAACATTGTAAATAACCAACAAAAAACGATCGCCGGTTCATCTTGTTTTTGGCGTGAGAATAGTTTGGGCAGTGTGAGAGCGTGAGATTGAGAGTGAAAGTGTGTGTCACACGCCAGATGCGTGAGAGTTGGCAACCATGCCCTTTAAGTAGCAGCGTCATTCAAAAAAACACCTCTTCTCGCTTTGCCTTAGCAAGAAGGGCCGTCTGGTGAGACATCTCACTTCATGTTACTCTGAGAACTTGGGTTACGTAAGTAACCGAAAGTTCTCATTCATAACACTCCGTTCGATGTCTCACTATGGGATATTGAAACTCCCGTATTGCTAGACATGCTTATCTCGAAAATCACCAAAACAACCAGAACTTAACAGGTAGAACCCTGTCTCAACACGGGGCCCAGCACTGTGCGGGCCACACTTGGAGCAGAGACATCTAACCTGTAAAAGTGGAAAAAGTGAGCGGTGAGGACCAGCTCGCTGCTGCACAAATGTCTTGGATGGAAACACCCTTGAACAAAGCCCAGGATGTAGCCAGTCCACGAGTAGAATGAGCACGCAGGCCCGTTGGTGCCTGCAAACCCTGACTCGTATAAGCCAGAGCAATCGCTTCCACAATACAGTGGGAGAGCCGTTGCCTGGTAACGGGCTTGCCCTTATGAGGGTGAGCCCAGGATACAAAGAGTTGGTCATTGCATCGAAACTCTCTTGACCTGTCCATATAGGTGCGTACAGCACGGACTGGGCACAGCCAATTTGGCCGCTGTTCCTCAGAGGAACACAGTGGCGGAGGAAATGCCTCAATGTTAATGGGGGTACATGAGCCAACCACCTTAGGTACAAAGGCAGGGTTGGGCTTCAGCAACACTCTTGTTTGCCACGGAGCAAACTGAGTGCATGAAGGATGTACAGAGAGCGCATGAATGTCACTGACTCGCTTGGCAGATGCCAGAGCCAGTAACAACACTGTCTTCAGTAACAGGTGGTTCATGTCAGCTTCTTCCAGGGGTTCAAATGGAGGTCGAGTGAGCCCATCTAAAACCACTGCCAAGTCCCATAAGGGCACCAGTGACCTGGAAACAGGGAGGAGCCTGCGAGCCCCTTTCATAAAACGGCAGACCAAGGGATGTTGGCTTGCCGTCTTTCCCTCAAAGCCCACATGGCATGCAGCAATAGCAGCCAGGTACACTTTGATCGTAGAGAAAGCTCTGTGTTTATCAATCAGGTCCTGTAGAAATGATAGAATCACCCCAACAGGACATTGAAAAGAGATGTTTCCTTTTTGAAGGCACCACTCCTCGAACACCCTCCACTTACAGTCATAGAGGGACCTGGTGGAGGAAGCTCTTGCACTCTGAATAGTGTTTATCACCTTCTGAGGGAGTCCCACTGTATTCAGGTTATACCACTCACGGGCCAGGCCCATCGTGCCAAGCCCCCTGATCAGCACAAAAACTATTTGTTAAGGAAAAAAAGCCTATATAAAGAGGTACAGTACAGTGCTGCACCATCAGTGTCTGATTATTAAAACAACAACCTTGTAACTGAGAAGCACTTAAATGCTACATTTAAAATGTTTACAATCCATCACTAAATTCATGACAAACCAATTTTAAACATCATTCAATAACACTAAGACGACATTAGTTGTATTGAACTGATCTTTTTAATAAGTTGTACTTACAATGTAGTGAGAAGCATGGGCTTGTGCTTCACTGAGGATCTTTGCCATTCTGACAGGGAGGCATCTGCAGTTATTACACTTTGCGTTTTGAGATATGTGTAACTCTGTTCATATACAACCCACACTGATCAAACTTCGTTACTTTTCCTAAAATTGGTATAGTTGTATATTTATTTATTTTGGGGCGTGGGGAATGAAGAGAAAAAAATATATGAGCATGGGATTTTGACCCCTCATATAAACATATGCATAATGCTGCGCTATACTTTGCGGCCACGCGCCGTTGCCAAGCAACGCTTATTGTTTAGGTCCTTTAATAAGCAGGCAGTCGTATAATTAACTAGAACTAGCTAGATCTGATATATTTGGACATAGACGCGAGTGAAGTATAACCGGACGAGAGAGAGAGATCAGAGAGCAGATCAGCTGCTGCTGACGGAGAACACGCAGCTCTGCATGATCACAGCTCCGCCGCTGTGACGGACCGTTGAGCCGAGCAAAAATACACTAAGAGTTAGACTTAACACACTTAGCTAGTTTACTCTGGAACTAGCTAAACGAGTTATAAATATATTTATTCTTTACTGTCAGGTCACTTATTACAGGTTCAGCAAGCTGCGCGAGACTGACGGGATGTCAGGAGAGGGAGAGGAAAAGAGAGCACCCCCGTTTATTTTTTCCAATTTTATTATCCAGAATTACTGTAAACTTTTGAATAAAGTAGTTAATCTACTATTAGTAGTTTGTGTAAATGCATTAATTATGTTTTTGTTTTCATTAACATAAAATAAATCTCACGTACCCCCTGCAGTACTCCAACGTACCCCTAGGGGTCCGCATACCCCCATTTGAGAACCACTGACTTAAAGGGTGGGTGGATTCCCTAACGTCAAGATCACCAGCCAATCAGGATTGGCGTAATGAGATTGATGCTTCTGTTTGCATACGCGTTGAGGTGCATCCCATAGTGAGACATCGAACGGAGTGTTATGAATGAGAACTTTTCACGCACGCGCAGACGGACTCCGCGAGCGAGTGAGGCTGACACTCCCGCGAGCGAGCAAGAGGGCTGTCTCTCTCGCTTGCGAGCGCATAGCCCAGGGGTCGGCGACCCGCGGCCCACGGGCCGCATGCGGCCCTTTCAACCCTCTGCTCTGGCTCCCTTGAGTTTAGACAAAAATAAGAAGGAAATAAAATAAAAGTATTTGTAGGACTATTTATATTTTGTTGCATTGTTGAAAATGTTTCGTATCTTGTATTTTGAGGTGATACTGTGACACATAATGTTGCGAGGTAGGGGTTTTTACAACCCAACTCCTCACCGCGTGTTGTTTTGACGAGTCCTGCTTGAAATCATAACAGGGAAGGAATTAGAAGACACCAGGATACCAGTTAAACAATAATCCGTTTTAATTAAACAAAGTAGTATAATGCAATACGATATAATATAATACATTACTTATACAATTCAAATAATCATATAAGCAATGTGTGGAGTACTCCCGCCCTTATTCACGCCCTGCGGACATCCTATTCGTCTTGTCAGAGCATGAAGAGAGAGCTAACAACCAGAAAAAACATTTCCCTAATACAAAAGAAGGGGTGGCGTTTCATTGGGGAGATACCAAAATGCTATCTCACAGGGCAATCAGCGTCTGGCAGCTTTGAAAGCCACAGGTGTTGGGAAGGCACCCCATTTGAAACTCAAGGAAAATGTCCCTCCCATTTGTAAAACATATCGATGGTTTAACCCAGAAAACATTATCAGGGATAATCTTTACACTCCAAACAGAAATCACCCTTAATTCTGCATCTTCCTTCTTCACAAATAGCTTAAAACACTCTTTTGCTAAACAGGTAAACAGTCAAAGAAAAACTATTGTGCTCATCTATTTCTAACAAAAAAGGGAACATTGTTTCAGAAATCTATAAAAAACCTCTCTATATTGGAGAGGAAAAATGTACCTTTTGTTCCTTCAACTATAACACACAGGAATGTATAAACTCACATATACTTATTCAAGGTACATAGATTTCCTTAAAACCTGGCCTGCCAGAGATCTCAAACAGAATTTCCTCTCCCCTGGCCCACTCACCCTGTGCTGCATACCTCGACCTCCCCCACTGCAATAAAACTTATTTTTTACAGCCCTTTGTCTCTCGCCATTTTAGTCCTCACATTTATGAAAGGATCAAAACAGAGAAATCACTATAAAACACAAACACAGGTATTGCTTGAACAGTATTCACTTAACTGCTACTATTTGATAATTACAGGAACTCAACAGACCTCTTTTAATGTCTGGAAAGTGCAACAAGACTTTTTGCCCTTTTACATGTATCACAGTTCTTTGGTACAATATCTCCACAATCAATTTCCACAATAATAAAAAACAAAACGGTGTTAATTAGGTCAACTAAATATGCGTCACATCCTGCTACGGTCCCGCGCGAGCGTGTTTTCTTGGAGGCGAATAACCCCGGCTCGATGAGCGAACTATGGATAAATCAAAGAACCGGAGGAACACAGGATTTAATTCTGCGTGGCCAGAGTTATCTGCTTTCACAGCAAACGATGCTGGTTTACCGGTAGGGCCTATGTTTGATATGTAGAGAGAAGTTGTCAACGGTGGTGGAGCCTTTACGTATCGAGGAACAACAAGGGAGCTAGCTGACGATCTTCAGTCATAATTCAATGGGGTATGTAATTTATTTCAGAAAACACTTTTTGTTATATTCCATGGAATGCTCTTAACGTCCCGATAGCAATGCATATATTAAATGCTTTTGACAATAAATACATACAAAAATGTATCTGTGGAAGCCGTAGCACTGTAAAAAGCACGACCATCATCTGCCTCGGCCCGGCTAAAATAACTGGATGGCCTACCTGCCTCTCAGCCTTCCATCTGTGCACAAACTTATCTCGTGCCCTCATTGGTCATGTGCGCGTTCGTGTGTGTGTGGAGGAGGGACTCTGTAAGAAAGTCTGAAGGAAGAGGCATATTTTTTCCGGTTGTGTATTTTCAAATTCTAGCGCACTCGAGCTGGTTTCTCCATTCTTACCTACCCTACCTTTAATTCTTTTTAAGGTGCAGCTATATGTTTTATTTATTTCAAAGTGGGCCCATTTTAATAATATGTTTTTCCCCTTCAAATTGTGCAGAGGACTCCCCAGTGCTGTGTTTAATTTATTTTAAAGTAGGCCTGTGTATTATTTTTAATTCTCCTTATAAGAGTTCTTTGTTTTCTTATTAGAGGTTAACAGTTTATATCATGTAATAAATAGCCTAATAAATGCAAAAAAACTGTAGTTTTTGTCTGATACAACAATAAAAAACTGTTGAAATATGTTTTGGAAAAAGGAGCAAAATGGCTCTTTGGTCAAAAAAGGTTGCAGACCCCTGGCATAGCCGCTCGCGGGGGTTTAATCTGCGCGCGAGGGTCCATTTCATGCACGGTGTAAAAGCACATTTCCCGCTCGTGAGTACTTGTTTTCGTGCGCTAGAATATTGACCCAAATCTGACTCCATAGCTGGTGGGCCAGTGGGCACTAGTTAGCTGACATGGTCCGTGTCAAACAGGAGTGACAGTCCGCACACACACAAAAGCCCAAAATATATCATTTTTATTCCGAGTGGGAGGATAATTATTATTTGGTTTATTTCGCAATTCAAAGTCCGAAGAACCGAAGAAGGGTAATATAGAGCGGCATTTGTGAAGTTGTGAATTTTAAGAGATGAGATTGTTTCATTTAATATTTAAGTTTTGTTCCCGTGGGAACACCGTCCCGTTGCACGTCTTTTTTACTTTCAGTATGTATTTTCCACCCTCCGGACTGGCCACCTGGAGAATCACAGAACAGCCGGTTGTCAAGGGCCGGCTCCATTCGCTGACGGCCGTCACCGCCCTTCATTTTTTATGTTTTTAAAAAGCATCATTGAAGTTGCACCGACAGAGGTCCGACATTTCCCCGCAGCAAGGCTCCCCCCCAGTTGACAGTTCGCTAGCACCCCAGCCCCCCCCTTCCCCCTCTCTATTTGGACTGGTAGATCTTGTAGGAGCAGACACAGTTGTGATGGCTTAAAGCCCAGCTCTGCTCCGCGCCGTCCGTTTAGATGAGCCTGGTCAGATTAATAAGAAAAGGAGTTCAAAACACCGGCATACAAGTTATAACAATAATCTGATTTTAATGGTAAAAAGACACAATACGAAAATACAGAGTGCCCTGTAACAGAGCACTCCGGGCTCCCCGCTCCACTGCCGTGCGATACAGGTATCGGGACCGGCCAGTCAGCAACAGGGGGCACCGTGCATGAATAAACAACAGTATATATGGACATTTTTAGGGCGGAGAGTCACTGCTTATCTTCCACCGGACTGTACTCCTTTAATACATATTCACTTCAATAGTTCAAGATAATACCTGTTTACTTTAATACAGTTCAGAACAATATCTGTTTGCTTTAATCCCTTTTTTGATCTCACCTTCAGAGATCAACTTATACACAGCATTTGGAACATAACCACTGTCATTCTTTTCTACTGTCTGTTCCCCAACATTTATATAAATCCAATCAGAAGCACTTTAAACCTTTAGGAACAGTCCACCATAACAACTTCTTATGACAGTGGAGGGAGACCAAAATATGTTAAAAAAAAAAACTCGTCCTTGTGGGCTGAGTCATCGTGCTCTTCCCCTCTGACGGGTAAGCCAAAAAGGGCATTTGGTACGAAGGGAAAGGGGCAGCTTCTCCCTCAAAAAATGGGTTATTAAACAAAGTTCCTCAAAAAATGGAGTATTGGAGCAAAGTTCCTCAAAAAATGGGGATTGAACAAACTCCACACCGGCTATATCCACCTGTTTCAGCGGAGAGTGGAGTCCCCTGGGCCGTCCTGGCTTGCCGTGTCTTTGTCCCCCCGATCCGCTGACGGCGGCTTCTGGGCTGCCTGCTAGAGAGATGTCTTTCGGATCCTCCTCCTCCCCCGCTGATGGCGGCTTCCGGGTCGATGCTGGAGAGATGTCCTCACGATCCTCCTCCTTCGGTCCACTGATGGCTCCTTCCGAGTCGACCTCCTCTGCGAGGGCCCCGTCCGTCCTGATGTCGTCCCTGGTCCTAGCAGGTGGTTTCCCCGCCGCACACTGGCACCAGCTGTCCCCCTTTCCTCCTATGCGGACGGCATGAGAGGTCCGCTGGGTCACTCGGTCGGGGCCGGAGAGCCACTTTGTCCTGATGACCTTCAGCCAGATGAACTCCGCTGTGTCGGCCTCCTGGGTCCTCCTTTTGGCGCCAGCAACCTGTGTGGAGAAATCTGATACAAATCCCTCAAGCCTACGCTCAGGGCTCCTGGGCCCTCAGCTTTTTGATCCCCACTGCGTATGAATACAGAATTCCAACAAACTGTCATCAAATGTCTTTCTATTATGAATTTAGATGAAATGTATATCCCCATAATGACCTAAACAATAAAGTCTATGGCTTTTACTTCTTTACCAGGCTAGTTACATGATGTTGTCTAAATTAAATTCTGTCTCATTACATTACTATGTTTTAGCTTAACTGTAATATGTTCTTTCTACATTTCAAACCTCAGTTACTTTAATACCTGTTGAAATATTACAAAATGGTTTCATTCATCACAGGTCAACTTCTTCAGTATTCCATTCTGGAATTACATCTCTCTCAGCCCCTTGGCCACTGATTCTGCATCTGTGTTACCTGTTATAACTCAATCAATATTAGAAACATGTCAACATCCATCAACAGTATCTTATCCCCAGATAATGGTCAGATTGAAAAATGTAGATTGTGAAGTTTACACTCCCCCTTTTTACACATGAGTTCATGTGTAACCAAAATCCTGTATGGGAAGAAAACCTTCAGGTCATTCACAAATGTACATCCATCATTTCCACAGTAAACACTCCAGTGAAATGAAGTGTTTCTCTCCATCTTTCAGTCCTAAAAGAAACAGAATCTTCATGTTTTAGTTTGAGTTTCACATTCTGCAAACTGCCACCTCCTGTGGGAGTGAAATATCAAGTAGATTAGAAACGGGTCACATGTGCGGTTTTCCAATTCTGTGGAATTGTAGGAAACCTCTCATTTCACACAGAGCCCCAGACATAATGTGTTAGTCCAAAAGCATGCTTGATTAGTCATTGTTTTAAATCATGCAGTTGCACTGATCAGATGCAGACACACACTCACACTGTCAGGTTGTAAAGTCAGGATTTGTCAGGTTCACCCCAGAGTCAGTCATTGAGAGTTACCTGTCGTCAGGGTCAAAGGTCAGTTGGTCTCAGTCTTTTTGGCCATGTGTCGTGCTCTGCAGAGACTTTGACATGTCAGCATAGGCCAGTATCCTTTGTCTACAAAATGTCATATGGAGCGCCATCATTTTAATTCACGATTACAACTATACTTTTCAAGATATCTCTAACTTTTCATTGGGACAGCTGTTTCCCACATTCCTGAACTTGTACAAAAATCACTTCCTTATAGTACTACTACTGCAGTTCATTAACACCTAATCTAAATTAAAATGTCTAATAGATCTATTTCAGAAACTTGTGCATATATTATCTTGTGTCAAAACATTATCAGGATCTGTAAAGCTCTGCTATGTATTTCATAACTCATTATATTAATTTATCTTCAATTCTGGTGCACTTAAAGAACAATGTTACCTCTTAACAGTGCGTGGAACCTTGGGTGTCCGAACATGCAACAATTACTCCCTACTTTATCAAGGATTTAAAAACAGAAGTCATTTCTTATGTCCATCCGAAAGCCTCCTATGGTAATAACTATGCCACAATGGTGAAACCAGTACCTCAAATTGAAATATTATAATTTGTTTAGAACTAGCTTTCCCTTCAACATGACCTATATAAAGAAATATTTGTCTGATCTTATAGAACTGTTACTAAAACGCTCCCTTTGAACTGATCAATACTGTAACAAATTAAAACACTACCAAATTCACACATGAATAAAAACTCTAAAAGAATAATTTGTAAACATGATGAAAAGATTGAAGAATATGGTTCTACTCTGTACTCCTAACTCCCAAACACCCACTACTTAAAGTCTAGTGCATACTTCCATCATGCCTTCCCCCTCCCTCATCAGTGTGTTTTAGGATGATTTTTCACTTCACTTTAATAGTTTTCCTCTTTACCGCTATTTTTGATTTACCAATTGATTAATTTATGGTTAATACATCTTCTTATCTTCACTTATTTATCAAGTCAATTCAAGTTCTTTACAATACATTAGTAGATACCTTGTGGAGTATTCACAATACCTAATCCCCTCTAGGATATGAAATCCGTTCATCTTTAAGCAGATACTATTTCCTTATTTATCTTTTGTTCATGATAACAATGGTATAACAAACCACACGTTTTACCCATAGCTAGTTTCTATAACAAGATTATTATGTGTGACATAATAATCAGATGTCTTGTTTGCTAACCAAGAATATTAAACTTTAATCTTTTCAGCATTCCAGACCATCATTTAAACAAGCAGCCTCTTATCTAAACACTAAGCATTAAGGTTTCTACACCACCCCCTGGGAAACTCTTGCACAATTATGCTGTAAAATCATTGCATCATTCCTCCAGAACAATCTGAGACAAGCATGTCTCAAGATCTTGTCATAATGAGCACAGTCAGTGATGCAGCTGTAGTCAGTGGCAGGGTCCCCAAAAAAGCTAGGACCGGCCCTGGTCAGTGGGCTCCAAGGAAACTCTCCCTGGCATTGGGATGAGGGAAGGAATCACTTGGCAGACACACATTGTCCTCTGTACAGCAGAAATCCCCCAAAACCGCAGTACCTCTTCACACCACTGTTGCCTTAACAACGAGGCACAAGCAAATGTCAATATCTCCTCAGAGATGCGTTCTTTGCACACTTCTTCTGTTTGCAGTGAGCAACTCTTCACCAACACACTGATTCAGAGAACCCCAAAGGTGGTGCAGAACTATCCAATGCTGCTGTAATCACATTCAGCTACTGAGAAAAAACTCAATTTAAATCTCTCTCCCAACGGGTTACAAAATAACGGCTGAGGTCAGGAATGCTGAAACATGTGAGTGTTTAAAACAAACTAATGATAGTAGTCTGCCTATTCTTTATTACTTCAGTTCTAAGTTAATAGGCAAAACAAAGACACCCTCCTTAACCACTATACTAATCTTGTATCTACTTGGTTAATTCTATTCATTTTCAAATTGTTTATCTGTTTGAAAACTGTAATGAATTAAAATCAATATTTAAGGACGTAATATAAGTTAAATATATTGTTAAGCTAATTACTGTTTTATTGTGAAGGCATCTCTGGTGAACAGCGGCCTGTGGCTTTTATTTGAAAGGCCGTTCCGGAAATATACTCCGTAATGTGAACAGTGAGTTTGACTTCTATAAACACGGAAAGTTACGATAACAATCGTTTTAATGCATTAAATAAAGTCATGAAAGAGACAAGGAGGGGAAAAGGCGTGGTGGAAGTAAGCAATGAACTGAAAATGCCACCAATCCTCTGTTTTAACGTGAACCACTTTTTACTTTCCCTTAACGTTACTGTATGTAATATAATTAAGTACAATCCTTAGTTAATGACAATACCATGAAAATTCACAATGTAATGCAATGGTACCAATCAGTTCTCAAAACCTCTCATAAAACCACAAAGTGACGTAACTTATCCTACAAAATTCAATGCTAAAAACAGCAAATTATAGTTTCTATTTATTTCAATATCTACTACTTCAGCTCCCACATTGATCTATTAATTTTCAATGTTATTCACTCCAACTTCAGACCACTCGATTATTCACTCCTTGTTTTAAATTCAACGCTCTTTCTTCATGCATTTAAGAAGAGAGCAAACAGGAGAGAGAAAAAAGAAGGAGGGGGGGTGTGGGTACTCTCACGACACCCCGGCTGGAACAGGCATTCCAGGAGGAGGGGGGCTTCCTTTGAAACAAGAATGACTTCGTATCTATTTATCTGACTAGGTTAATATGTGTTCACTTGTATTTATTAATACACTGGACAAATCTTGTCGTTACTCTTAAAGTCCTTATTCTTATTAATTCAGACGTGCACACAGTCAGAATTCAAAGTTTTCAACGTGGAGCAACACAGAATATTGAAGGGGCAGCAGCTGACCACAAACAAATGGCAGCAGCTGACCACAAATGAGCTTCCTCTGTCTGATGAAGCTCCCAGCTTCTGCCAACCTTCTCCGGTCACTATGTTTCTGCTCTCTCTTCTCAATTATTACACAGATTCGACTTAAAAAATCACACAGTTTATTACAGAATTTTCCCAGCGAGTCAGCCGTGCAGGACTAGACTACCTCACGGAGACCTCGCTGGTTCACTTTACTCTCTTTTTAGTGAGCTAAGGTACTGGACTGCAATACCAGACTCTTACACACACTTAGTGCACTATAGGTCCGGACTGCTCTACCCGACTCTTATAGACACACTTATCTACAGTATACTGTATTTTCACACACACACTTAGTGCACTATAGGTCCGGACTGCTCTACCCGACTCTTATAGCCACCTAGTGCTCCATAGGTCAGGACTGCTCTACCTGGCTCTTATAGACACACTTATCTACAGTATACTGTATTTTCACACACACACTTAGTGCACTATAGGTCCGGACTTCTCTACCCGACTCTTATAGCCACCTAGTGCTCCATAGGTCAGGACTGCTCTACCTGGCTCTTATAGACACACTTATCTACAGTATACTGTATTTTCACACACACACTTAGTGCACTATAGGTCCGGACTGCTCTACCCGACTCTTATAGCCACCTAGTGCTCCATAGGTCAGGACTGCTCTACCTGGCTCTTATAGACACACTTATCTACAGTATACTGTATTTTCACACACACACTTAGTGCACTATAGGTCCGGACTGCTCTACCCGACTCTTATAGCCACCTAGTGCTCCATAGGTCAGGACTGCTCTACCTGGCTCTTATAGACACACTTATCTACAGTACTGTATTTCCTTACCGTGACTAAGAACACTGAGAACGCCGCTGACAACTCTAACATTTTTGTAGTAAAGCCAATCACAGATTTTGGTAATCAACAGGTATCTGTTTTACCTTTGTATCATGTAGGACGCCCTGGTGTAGTTGTCAGTGGTGTCCAGGTGTCCTCCCCTGGACTGAATTCGTCCGCTAGCTGTCGGTGGTCCTCCTATAGACCAGCACTCATCACGTCGCAGGTCACCAAATTGTAGGAGCAGACACAGTTGTGGTGGCTTAAAGCCCAGCTCTGCTCCGCGCCGTCCGTTTAGATGAGCCTGGTCAGATTAATAAGAAAAGGAGTTCAAAACACCGGCATACAAGTTATAACAATCTGATTTTAATGGTAAAAAGACACAATATGAAAATACTGTGCTCCCCGCTCCACTGCCGTGCGATACAGGTATCGGGACTGGCCAGTCAGCAACAGGGGGCACTGTGCATGAATAAACAACAGTATATATGGACATTTTTAGGGCGGAGAGTCACTGCTTATCTTCCACCGGACTGTACTCCTTTAATTTCCCAGGGAAGGTTTCACACAAATTATTCTTTCCCAAATAATCAAACATTGTACACAGATATATTAGTTTCAAACATTGGCCCCAAAAAAAACCTTGAACAGGACGTGTGTGTGCGTTTGGTAAAGAGGAAGTGTATGTGTGTTGATATCTTGGACAGGGAGTGTATGTGTGTCAGGGTGTCAGAGAAAGTGTATGTGTGTGTGTGTGTGTTGGTATCTTGGTCAGGGAGTGTATGTGTGTCAGGGTGTCTGGGAAAGTGTATGTAAGAAGGTTTATATATATAGGATTACTTAAAAACAGTCCCAAATAATACATGTTCACTTCAATATAGTTCAAGATAATACCTGTTTACTTTAATACAGTTCAGAACAATATCTGTTTGCTTTAATCTCGGCAGACTGGCAACTTTAAAAGTAGCTCTTGGTTCAAAAAAGGTTGGGCACCCCTGATCTAGGATGACACCAAAAGCCTCCCAGACGTTGGATTTCGCTCTTGAGGAAGAGATATTGACAATGCTGTATTCTCCGTTAGAGAGCTTCACCTCAGCCTTTTCGAATGTTGCGTGCTCAGCAGCAGATTGATGCGGTGCAGAGGTTAGGATTATGCGCGGTCCCGCCGGGTAGAGGTCTGAGGAATCTTTAAACATTCAATTAAATTATTATTATTTAAATATATTTATTATGCAAATCAAATATGCAGACTCATTGTTCCCACTAAAGTAGGGGTGAGTGTAATAAGGAGACAAAGTTGACGTGCAGTGTGTTGCCGGGAGCATATAAGGATGTATCCACAATGTTGAAAATGTAAAAAAAAACACAAAGATAAAAAGGTGTTAAAAAGTTATTGTTTAATGTTTTAAGGAGGTGACGCTACTCAGCCAATCAAATCGGTGCAGTCAGTGAGCACGATAGATTCAGACACACTTGCAGAGACGAGAAGAGAGAAACAGCAGTGAGTAATTTCAAATGGCGTGCTCAAAAAAGAGAAAGGTAGACAGCGAAAACAGAGCATTTAATGACATTTTCTCTTACTGGACCTCTTTGAAATGCAATTGAATACCCCTGCATTATAACAACAACAATAATAATAATAATAATAATGGCAATAATAATTGGGAGGGGGGGCGCGGCTGTTCTCTGAGGGGAGGCTCACCTTTCCACACTTTGAAAACCCCTGATCTAGTAGATCGCGTTCACACCGGAATAAGTCCCTGAGGGAGGTTTACGAAAATGAAGACGCTGACGTCACTTCTTCTACTTTGGGTTTACTGGCAGGCCGAAAACAACTTCACGGCGTAAATCGCCACCCGAAATCCCGGGTAAATCGCCAGAAGCGCCGACACCTCCTCATCACTCCACCGCTCACACGTTTTATTTTGTGTTGCCATAAGTTACGGCCCGTCCACACTACAGCGTCGACAGCTTCAATCTGCCCATTCACTTTGAATGGGGTGACGTCACGTTGCCTCGCTTTTTCGCCGAACTGAATTGTGGGTAGCATAGCGGTTCAACTTCTGACGCCGGAGACGGCGGAGTAGCCAGCGCCAGCCAATCAAATCCCGTTTCGGAAAATCTGACAGCTCAAGCCGTAGCCAATCAAACCGCGTCTAAGCTGGGAGAGATATCCCGCCGTTCATTTCTATATTTAAAAAAAAGATGGAGGAGAAACTAATTATCGCTGTAGCAAATCACCCGGTTTTGTATGACCAGACCCTCTTCACCTACCGGGATACAAACCGGAGGAACCAGGCATGGAGGGAGGTGACAGAGACAGTGGGTGAAACTGGTAGGTTTTCGCCTGTTTGGGGAGTTTATATATATATTGCTCCCATAAAATCCCCGGGGGTTTTTGCTTTGTATGTCGGGGGCGGGAGATTCATGTGATTGGTTGTTGGTCGCGTTGCTTGAATAAAATCCCCAAGCTTCAGACACGCCCAGCTCCAAGCTTTTTTTGAAGCTGTAGTGTGGACTCTCCGTTAGTCTCTCTCCGTTGGTGCGCTGGGCTAATGCTAATAATGATAATGCGAGCAAATAAAATGGCGACTTCACAAAACATTTTTTGAGTTTTACGGGGCGTTTCCAAGGTTAATGTTTTTAAAGGGAAATTGATCCATGCTGGTCCCAAGTTTTACTTAGGAGATGACAGCCCTTTTCATCACACAAACATGAACTGTATGTCTTTAATGTATTAATGTAAAGAATGAGCAGGGCTGTATTGGCTGAATTTCGTCTACATACTGTCCTCTCTGTTGATTACCACAATTTCACAGTTCAAGAGAAAGTCATCTAAAAACCAATTAAAAAAAGTTCATGCTACATTCCTCCTCATTTCCACAGATCACAGGGAACTGCCAGCAGAATTAAAAGGTACGATCTGGTAATTACCTCCAACACGGCCGAAAAAATGCAGAGCTATTATGTGATTTCTCCAATGGGCTTATCCCAGCCTTATCAGACTGCGGGATGATCACGGATTGAAACCCAGTGATGAAACATTAAACAAGAAATAGCTGAATGGAGCGTAAAATAACAGAAAACAGCATGCATACAGAGATACCATGAGCCTCAGGTGCTGGAGGATTCTGGATAAAACTCCTCTAGCACCTCCTTCTCCTGCAGCAGCCGACGGATAGGATGATGATAGGATGGAAAGGGAAATACTAGGTCTGATGTGAGAGATGGGATATTCATCCTCTTTTTGAGGGGGGGATTAATGGCCTGTCACCTAGCAGCCCTGAAAAACCTGGTTTATTTTGCTCAATTACAATGTGTGATAGCACTTCATGGGTGAGTTTGATCACATATTTTGGAAACTTGAAGATCAAAGGGGAGAGTAAGATACAGACTAAGATGAAGACAAGGGCCGACAAGAAGGGAACTGTGACACGGTCAAAGTATTTGCCTTGGCATGTACAGGAAAACTTTATGTGTAAAGTGATACTCTGAATGTATGTATTTAGCTGATGCTGTGCGTGTGTGATTGTGACACCACTCTCTTTACCCACAGCTAACCTAGCATAGTTCTGGTTATATCCAGGGCTTCCCCTGGCCAACTTGTGGCCCCAAAGTTATTTGATGAGGCCCTCTTTGTCGCGAGCGTCGACATCGGGAAAATCCGATGAACCCAACACAACTCAACCCTGAATGTCAATTCCGTCAGCCTGCGGTCAAATTGACGAGCAGCAGCTGAAAAAAACGTAACATTTTTTGTTTGTTTATTGAAATAAGAAGAAAGCTGCAATGGATGCGTTCCAGTGTGTACTGTACTGTATTCAATATTTGCCAAATATGTTGTAAAGTAGTAAACCTAGTATTTTGAGGTGCAGGCTCACCAAACATGCGGTCCTTTATCAGCGTGTCCTTGAAGGCCCTCTTCTCTCCCTTTACCACCCAGTTGAAGATGCAGGCTAGACTGTTTGTCATGGCATCGGATAGCATTCGCCGGATCATATTTTCCGAGTTGGTCCCTCCGACTAATGCCAGACGGGTAATCTTAACAGACGAGAGAAAATGGTTAGTGTGCTACATGTAAATAGACATCTTCTCATTTATAAATAAATACAAATGTAATGAATTTGAACACATTTGTATTACCTCTAAGGAAGAAATAAGACCACTACTGTGTCCAAACTAATCGACAAACAATGCCAACAACCAAATTGGCAATCCTAAAGAAATTGTCAAATATTGATTAAGAAAAATATTATCGTGATTCGCGAGGCGTATTTTTACAATATTTCCGTCAAACACACATCCAAGTGAAAAATAAATGTAATGCATCCACTCCTACAATTCCAGACATAAGCCCTTAAGATTTCAAACAAGTACACAAATGTAAGACTTTTAAAACTTATAAGGATCCACAGGATACCTGCAAATGCATACAGAACATATTAGAAGCCTCGACAGATTATAGAGAAAATGCTTTGTGTAAAAATTGTTCCCCATCTTTCGACGGACTGCTTCCTCCCTCAGAGCAGCTTCAGTCTCATCACACTTCTCCTCGTTGGTGAGTGGAAGCATTATGGGGAAGTTGTCTTCTTGTGACTCTGGTCCAGCTCCATGAATGTTCAGTTTAGCAAATTCCGTCTTTATAAAGTTAATGTCACGTGAGATCTGCTTCACCTCCATACATAGCTCGGTAAGCATCTTCGTGGTTCTCATGGCAGCAATGTCTTGAAAAATAAAGGTTTTAATTTACATTTCAAGGATAGATTTTTAATTTCCAATCATTTAGAATGACACTAAGTAACTCACTGATAAAAGTGTTTGCCAACAGTAACCATTAAAGCTGCACTATGTAACTTTCCTATTCTACCTTGAATTTGAACACAGGTCTCCAGCACAACTGCTGAAATATTTACCACTGAGCTTATAGAGCCTGCTTGCTCGGGGGTGAAATTGACCATAAAGTCATAATTTTTGTCAAACCAAGGTCATGTCTCACCTAGATAAAGGATCTAAATGTCTCAATAGAAGAGCAGGGAGACCAAAATCAACCACCCCAATTGTAAGTTATATTGTATTAACACTATAAAGCAAACAGATATTGTTCTAAACTGTATTAAAGTAAACAGGTATTATCTTGAACTGTATTGAAGTGAACATGTATTATTTGGGACTGTTTTAAAGTAATCCTATATATATATAAAATATAAACCTTCTTACATACACTTTCCCAGACACCCTGACACACATACAATACACTCCCTGACCAAGATATCAACACACACACACACATACACTTTCCCAGACACCCTGACACACACACAATACACTCCCTGACCAAGATATCAACACACACACACACACACACACACACACACACACACACACACACACACACACACACACACACACACACACACACACACACACACACACACACACACACACACTTTCCCAGACACCCTGACACACACACACAATACACTATCTGACCAAGATATAAACACACACACACACACACACACACACACACACACACACACACACACACACACACACACACACAATACACTATCTGACCAAGATATAAACACACACACACACACACACACACACACACACACACACACACACACACACACACACACACACACACACACACTTCCTCTTACCAAACACACACACACATGTCCTTTTCAAGGTTCTTTTTGGGGCTAATATATCTGTGTACAATGTTTGATACTAATACATCTGTGTACACTGTTTGATTGTTTGGGAAAGAATAGTTTGTGTGAAACCTTCCCTGGGAAATTAAAGGAGTGAAGTCCGGTGGAAGATAAGCAGTGACTCTCCGCCCCAAATATGTCCATATATACTGTTGTTTATTCATGCACGGTGCCCCCTGTTGTTGACTGGCTGGTCCCGATACCTGTATCGCACGGCAGTAGAGCGGGGAGCCCGGAGTGCTCTGTTACAGGGCACTCTGTATTTTCGTATTGTGTCTTTTTACCATTAAAATCTGATTATTGTTATAACTTTTATGCCGGTGTTTTGAACTCCTTTTCTTATTAATCTGACCAGGCTCATCTAACGGACGGCGCGGGGCAGAGCTGGAATTTAAGCTCCTACAATTACCATACAGATTGGACAAAATAACATTGTAATCACAAAAAGGTTACATAGTGCAGGTTTAAGTGCTTACATTTTAAGCCTTAACACCATGACAAAAAACATGAAAAGATGGGAAAGTCACAAGGGATAGGTTTCTCAATTCAGAAGGCATCAGTACGGTTAAGAACCTGCTCAGAAAATGATACTTGCCTTTCAACACTCGGCTTGATTCCCCTCCATATAATCTCCCCCGTGGTGTTTCTGGAGCTGAAGGGGGGTGGGATGGGTGCTGTGGGGTCAGGTGAGCCAAGCCCGGTGCGCTGAAGTGAGCTAATCTTGAGCCATGTGCATAGCTGGCACCGCCGTCTAAAAGATAAGACACCATTATTAATTGTTTATAAGTAAGCCATGATAGGTGGTTCAATGGTTCTCATGGCTAGTGGCCCATAGGAGCCGATATCCTGTTTCCGCAGCATGATGTACAAGTACACCCCCTGGACATGATGCTAGTATGTCGCAGGGACTTAACCCAATCCAACCCTTGGTACTGAGTGCCAAGCAGGGAGATATCGGGTACCATTTTTAACAGTCTTTGGTATGACTCGGTCGGCGATCAAACTCACAACCTCCCAATCTCAGGGCGGACACTAACCACAAGGCCACTGAGCTGGTATTAATTATTTATATTGAACATGCATTTGGGAATTTTCCACAAAAAACAACAACATTTAAGATGAGAAATACATACCATTCCTTGCTTTCTCTAATGGCATAGCGTGGTAGGGGCTGGAGTTATATGTTGGCAATCCTAGAAAAAGACAGAAATAACTAAATAAGGCAAATGAGCACTATCAAAGTTGTTAAACATGAGCACCATATAGCAATTGCACCTAGCTAGCCCCATATAGTTACTTTCCAACTTTAGATAAAGGAGACCTGTGGGATGAACACACTTGACTACCGAGTGAGTAATTAAAGAATAGTTTCCCACCTAAGGTGCTGATAATTCCTGTGATCCAAAGATAAAAAAATACATAAAATAGCCTATTAGTCTACTTAATAACGAGGGGTGCACTCAAGTGGCTGCCGATGACAATTTATTCAGGATACAGAAAATATGACCAACGTTTCGGACAGACTGAAACATTGGGTCATATTTCCGGTGTCCTGAATAAATTGTCATCAGCAGCCACATGAATGTGCCTGACTTTTACACCATTAGTTTACTTACCATCATTACAGTGGTCCATTGACTGGTCCAACTCCGCCAAATAGCTTCCACAAAAGCCTACAATGAGAGAACACAAAACATGAACTATGAATGCTGTAACTCGGACAAAGCACATTTACATACTGTCCGCCCGGAGGTAGTAGTGTGAAGTAGGGGTCGACCAATTATCGAGGCCGATATTCAGCATTTTACAGATTATCGCTATCGGCCTTTTTTTAAACAAATTGCAGATAAAACTTTGGATCTGATGCGGCCGTTTCTCTGGTTGCAGTCACCACTCTGTGTTCACGAGCAATGTCCCGATCCAATTCTATCAGTTACACAGGGACGCGGGTAGCGTCTCGCAGCGGATAAACTGTGAGGGGGGGTGCTTCTAGTGGAGCCTCGCAGCAACTCTGCTTTCTGCACCACAATCTGGTGCTGCTGAATTGGGACTACTAAATGAGTGAGACTCAAATATCAGAAGTTCAGAACAAGCTTTAGTAGTTTTTATTTTATTTTTATTTCATTTACTTTACTCAGGGTCACAGAGAGGAAACCAGTTTTAAGATGTTGAAAAGTTCATCAAACATAAAAAGGCATTTCAAAGAAGTTGTGTTGGAGTTTGTGTTATTCTACATTTTGAGACCAAGATTTTCTGATATTACTGCAAATGTATATCGGTTCCAAATATCGGTCTCCTTGATTATTGATAATCGGTATCGGCCTTGAAAAAGCCATATCGGTCGATCCCTAGTGTGAAGTGGTTCACTTACCATTATCAGCCTGGTGAATTGACAGAACATCCTCAGAGTGGCTTCCTCCAGAGGCTAAAAGGGAACAAAAGACAGGAATAATGGATGCTGTAACTTTTGAACACATATCACATGACTGATGTTTGAATGTATTGATGGAGGAACTGTAAATTAAAGCTCACATGCAATTACATATTGTTTCTGCCATTTTAATAAGTAATGACATACCACTGCTTGCATTTGGGGTTGGTACTGAGGGGTACTGGCTGGATTCTGGGAGCACTGTAGGACAATGAACATCAGGTGGCTTGGCAAATCTTCTCTTCACACAGCTGGTTTCTGACTCCCCATCTGACTCCATGTACACAGGATTTGGCCTGGAAAATAAAAATGAAACATTCAACATTCCCATTAATTGAACTAATTTGGCCCATGGCCCATTTCTGTAGAATGAGGCAGCTTGACGTACAGGTACACATAGAGATGACACTAGTCTATCACAGGACTGGAGGTGGGGTTTTTACTTATTGTTTACACAGAAACCAAGGATTATATATTTCAAGAGGGAGCGATGAAAGTAAACATCCTAAGCCTGCTTCCTCCACACTGGGAGTGCTGTGACCACTTTTCCATTGCATTTTATGAGCGGTTGGGTTCTTTTGGTTCCAGCCTATACACGCATACTGGTTCTTATCAATGCGACGTTGTCTGATAAGGGTTAAAGTCAGGCCAGACATGGAACCTGAACTCCTACAGGAATTCAACTGTACCTTACTCTTCTTTTCCCACGTTCACCTGCTTCGTCCTCAGAGCTCAGATCAGTGGTTGGACATCCAGTATTCACATAATTTTCTTCGTATCGTTTGGCCTTTTCCAATGAATCTGTAAAAGAAAAAGCATAAAATAACAGGATGACATTTTACTGACTAGTCTCACTTGTGACAGATATGTCATAATGTGGTATGGCACCACACACATTCAAACTGCCATCCATAAAAACGTGTGGATACCTATATACTTGAAAATAGACAATAGTAATGCAGTGACTACTTACCACAAGTAATCAAGAGCCGGACATTCGCATATGTGGTCCATCCTTCATGGGCCGTCATGTGTTCTTTAAGGGCCTTCAAATACATGTTTTTTGGGGGCCATAACAATTTACCTTCCTTTAGACTGAACCAGCTGGCAAGAACTGTTGCAGCTCCGCCATTTGGAAAAAGTACAACGGCCCAAAGCACCACCTCCCTTTCCATTCTGTATACAATAAATTAAATAATGTAAATGATTAAAAAAAAACCTGCTCATAAATCACAAGATGTCATTTACTCGCCCAGCAGTATGAGCGGTATGCTGCTGCATATGAGCTATTGGAATAGCTATGAGGCCATTTCCTTCTGACTCTGGATACAGAACACATTTACGTTTGATACATCCAAGTTTACCAACCCCGATATTGTCACACAACTCTAACCTTGTATGTACCTATGCATGAGGACTCACAGGGATAAGTGTAATATGATTCTTGGTGTCTGAACCTTTTGTAGATCACATATATCTCATCTTCTTCCTGGACTATATTCTGCACTACTGCAATACTATGTCCCACCTCAATACAATTATCCCCCTGCTTTGTAGACAAGGTAAAACGACTACTGGAGACCTTTGTGTACTGTACAGCAACACCGAAATGTTGAGGGAGTGGACCAATGTGGATTTTCTGTAAGACTGGTTCATCTGTTGGTAATGGAACCTCAAAACGTGGCTGTTCTGACAACCTTTTGACCACCTGTTGTAGAGGTTGGTGTGGCTTGCGTAAAATATGCTTTATTTGGCCAAGATAATTCTCAAAAGGCAAGGCAAGGCAAGGCAAGTTTATTTATATAGCACTTTTCGACGCAGGGTAATTCAAAGTGCTTTACAAAAAAGAAATGAAAGACATTAAGCATTAAAAAAGAAAAGCTAATAAAATAAACATTAAGGAAAAATACATGGATAAAAGTTACAGTGCTAAAATATGAATAGTTCAATTAAACATTACAAGAAAAAGTACATGGATAAAAGTTACAGTGCTAATAAAATAAACATTAAGGAAAAATACATGGATAAAAGTTACAGTGCAGTCTAAAATATGAATATTTTCCATATATTTAATTTAGACAGACTTTCTTCACCATATTTTGCTCGCATGACATCCACAATCGGACCCTCAGGAGGCTGTACACACCCCCTCTCCTGCTTTGCTTCCATAACAAAGTCTTTAAAGTGTTACCAAAACACTATTTTTCATCCGTCGATGCCAGATATTCCAAATATCTCTGCTTTCGAGCAGTCCCTCTCATAAATGTCATGGAGTTTAATTACGTTTAAACATTACAAGAAAAAGTACATGGATAAAAGTTACAGTGCAGTTTAAGATATGAAAAGTTCAATTAAAAGCAGCGACAAAAAGAAAAGTCTTCAGCCTGGATTTAAAAGTAGTAAGAGTTGCAGCGGACCTGCAGGTCTCTGGGAGTTTGTTCCAGATATTTGGAGCATAATAACTGAACGCTGCTTTACCATGTTTAGTTCTGACTCTGGGGACAGAAAGCTGACCAGTCCCTGAAGACCTGAGAGATCTGGATGGTTCATAGTTTAGCAGGAGGTCAGTAATGTATTTTGGGCCTAAACCATTCAGTGCTTTATAAACCAGCAGCAGTATTTTGAAATATATTATTTAACACACAGGAAGCCAGTGTAAAGACTTCAGAACAGGAGTGATGTGGTCCACTTTCTTAGTGTTAGTGAGGACTCGAGCAGCGGCGTTCTGAATCAGCTGCAGCTTTCTAATAGATTTTTTAGTGAGACCTGTGAAGACACCATTGCAGTAGTCAAGTCTACTGAAGATAAAGGCATGGACAAGTTTTTCCAAATCCTGCTGTGACATTAGTCTTTTAATCCTAGATATATTCTTTAGGTGATAGTAGGCTGATTTAGTAACTGTTTTAATGTGAAACTCAGGTCAGAGTCCATGACTACACCTAGATTCCTGGCTTTATCTGTTGGTTTGAACATTACAGACTGAAGCTCAGCGCTAACTTTTAAAACATTCTGCCTTGGCTCCAAAGACCATTACCTCAGTTTTATCTTTGTTTAATTGGAGAAAGTTCTGACACATCCAGTCATTGATTTGTTCAATGCACTTACTCAGTGTTTGAATTGGAGCATAGTCTCCTGGTGAAATTGTTACGTAAATGTGTGTGTCATCTGCATAGCTATGGTAACTTATTTTGTTGTTCTTCATTATCTGAGCCAGTGGTAGCATGTAGATGTTAAAGAGAAGAGGCCCCAAGATGGAGCCTTGAGGAACCCCACATGTCATATTTGTCAACTCAGATGTGTATTTACCTATAGAAACAAAGTTGTTTCTATCCTTTAAGTAGGATTTAAACCAATTTAGAACTGTTTCCGAAAGTCCCACCCAGTCGGTCTAGTAATATGCTGTGGTCAACAGTGTCAAACGCAGCACTGAGATCTAATAATACTAACACTGAAGTTCTGCCACTGTCTGTGTTTAAGTGGATGTCGTTAAAGACCTTTACAAGAGCAGTCTCAGTGCTGTGGTTTGGACGAAAGCCTGACTGGAACACATCGAAACAACTATTTAAATGCAAGAAATTACTTAACTGTTGAAAAACAACTTTTTCAATGATCTTACCTAGAAATGGCAGGTTTGATATGGGCCTGTAATTGTTCATTACTGAAGCATCTAGATTATTCTTTTTTAAGAGCGGTTTAATGACTGCAGTTTTCAGGGCCTGTGGAAAAATACCTGAGTGAAGAGATTTGTTTACTATATGAAGTAGTTCTGAGGCCATGCAAGGCAAAACATCTTTGAAAAATCCTGTTGGAATAATATCAAGGCAGCAGGAGGAGGACTTCAGAAGTTGTATAATGTCCTCTAGGTTTTTATCATTAATCTGATGGAATTGTGTCATGATGTCTGAATTGATGTTAAGTGGACACAGAGACAGCACATTTGCTGTTCCTGATGCAGAGGCACTGACTGCTTGTCTGATTTTCTGAATTGTGTCAGTGAAAAAGGAGGCAAAATCATTGCACGCCCTGGTAGTTAGAAATTCAGAGGCTACTGACACTGGGGGGTTAGTTAGTCTGTCGACGGTAGCAAACAAGGCACGTGCGTTGTTTTTGTTTTTGGTAATGATGTCAGAGAAGAATGATTGTCGTGCGTTTTTCAATTCCAAATTATAAAGGCCAAGTCTCTCTTTATAAATTTCAAAGTGAACCTGGAGATTTGTTTTTCGCCACCTGCGTTCAGCTTTTCGACATTCTCTTTTTTCTGTTTTAACGGTCATGGCCTTTCTCCATGGAGATATTTTCTTCCCAGTCACTTCCTTTACCTTAATTGGAGCAATGGCATCTATAACATTTTTAATTTTTGAATTAAAATGATCTACTAGCTCATCTACTGAGATGTTAGCAGGGGCAAGTGTGGAAGAAAAATTCTGAGTAAACATTTCCCTAGTATTTTCAGTTAAATATCGCTTTGTGGTTACCTCTTTTTGAACACTTGTGTGAACAGAAATAGAGCTCTCAAAGAAAACACAGGAATGGTCAGAGAGCGCAACATCAGTCACCACAACCTTAGAGATATTCAGACCCTTTGAGATAATTAAGTCCAGAGTGTGCCCCTTATTGTGCGTGGGCTCCGTCACATGCTGAGTCAGTCCATAGCTATCAAGAACACAAAACAGTTCTTTAGCCCCTCTGTCCTGGGGGTTGTCAACATGGATGTTAAAATCACCAACAATGACTAGACGGTCAAAGTCAATGCACACTATAGACAGCAGTTCATCAAAAAAGCTTGCACAGTATTTGGGTGGCCTATAGATATTTAGGAACAGAGCTCGAGAGGAGCATTTCAGCTGAAGGGCCACATATTCAAAAGAATCAAAGTTTCCATACGATGTCTTCCTGCATTGAAGGGAATCATTGAACAGAATAGCAACTCCACCCCCTTTCTTATGCATTCTTTCCTGACTCATAAAACTAAAGTTGGGAGGGGTTGATTCGATAAGAACAGCTGCACTGTTATTTTGTTCAATCCAAGTTTCTGTTAAAAACATAAAATCAAGATTGTGCTCAGTGATAAAATCATTGATTAAAAATGTTTTTCCTGCCAAAGACCTGACATTTAATAAAGCTAGTTTAAGTTTGTTAAACACACTATCAGTCATGTTTTTTGTAACAAGCTGTGGCTGACACGGAATCACTGCTAAATTAGATAAACTCACACAAACGTTTGAGCGCTTCCTGTATCTAAGATGATTTACCGCTCTTAATCTATTACCTATCAACACAGATATCGGCAAAGCTACTGGCAGGCAGGGCCCTGGCATGTCCTGGAAAGAGTTGAGAGTGCCATACGCCCTTGAGCCTGGACCCAGCAGATATCAGTTTGCAGATTGTTTTGGTTTGGATGATTGTGGTAGGCATGGTGATGAAGCCGGGAGAGATGGTGCGCATCTCTGCTTCGGTGAATCCAAAAGGGAATCCTGAAACATTATCTAAAGGTCCAAATTGTTTGTATTCATCGGCTAAATGTATAAGCTGGTGTACACTGAACACAATCTGATCCCTGCCATACAACTGTCCAAAGTGTTCCACAAAGGAAATCATCAATCATCTTCTCCCTGTACACAAACTCGCTCGGATCTGTCATTAGCCCGCATGGTTTTTCATACCACTGCTACGCTGACGACACCCAATTAATTCTGTCCTTTCCCCGCTCAGAGACCCAGGTCGTTGCACGCATCTCTGCTTGTTTAGCTGACATCTCTCAGTGGATGTCCGCTCATCATCTCAAGCTCAACCTTGACAAAACTGAAGTGCTTTTCCTTCCGGGAAAAGATTGTCCCACTCTTGACCTAACTATCAACATCGGCCCCTCTGTTGTTTCCCCGACTCAGACTGCAAGGAATCTGGGTGTTATCCTAGATAACAACCTGTCGTTTACTGCAAACATCGCTGCTACAACCCGCTGCTGCAGATACACGCTTTTCAACATCAGGAAGATACGCCCACAGCTGACCCAGAAATCGACGCAGGTTCTGGTCCAGGCTCTCGTCACCTCACGCCTAGACTACTGCAACTCCCTCCTGGCTGGTCTACCTGCATGTGCCATCCGACCTCTGCAGCTCATCCAGAATGCAGCGGCTCGTCTGGTCTTCAACCTTCCAAAATGTTCCCACACCACGCCGCTCCTCCGCTCCCTCCACTGGCTTCCGGTAACTGCTAGAATCCACTTCAAGACACTGGTACTTGCGTACCATGCTGCGAATGGATCTGGCCCTTCCTACATCCAGGACATGGTTAAACCGTACACCCCAGCACGTGCACTACGCTCTGCATCAACCAAACGACTCGCTGCACCCTCGCTGCGAGGGGGACCCAAGTTCCCATCAGCAAAAACACGTGGGTTTGCTATCCTGGCTCCAAAATGGTGGAATGAGCTCCCCATTGAAATCAGGACCGCAGAAAGCTTACACACCTTCCGGCGCAGACTGAAAACTCATCTCTTTCGACTCCACTTCGAGCGATAGAATGACTAACAAAGAACTGCTAACAGAGCACTTATATACTAATAAAGGACTGGCTTAGCCAGTTGAGCAGCACTTGAAACGATTGGCTCTTTGAAACCTGATGTTCTTATATGATTCTGTTTTCCTCAAGGTTGTGTCTTCCTGGTCGAATGTACTTATTGTAAGTCGCTTTGGATAAAAGCGTCAGCTAAATGCAATGTAATGTAATGTAATCAATCTATGCGCTAATTCAACCTTTTGGCCAGACATTCCAGGAGACAAAAACAAATACATGGCCACTGAAAACAAAATAAAGTTGTCATAAATCTCACTGGGAAGGCAATCCTTCAGAACTACAGGGCCCCAGTACAGTATGAAGGATCGGAGCTCTGTAGCTTTCCAACGATCCAGCTCATTCAAACCCCTTGGCTTGCGATTGAATTCACAAGGGGTGTGGGAATGTAACCAGCAGTTTGCTTGATATACTGTTAACAGTTTGTGAAGGAAGCCTAGTGGCTAGATTGCCCTTTAACCACATATTCAACAGTTTTCTCATCACACCAAGACAACAGAGGTGCATATAATCTATTTGGAATGAAGAAACCATCTTTACTGTCCCTGTTAAAGGACTGAGTGTCTGTTTCAAGTGATGTTCTTCATCAATCATATCACAATAACTTGAGTCTGTCCTGAGCCTGACATTTGTTTCAGGATAAGTCATTTTCTTCCTCCACACAGCATGTTGATCACACTTGTCGCACCCTGAATAGCCATTATGTGACTTGATATTCTTAACGTAGGCTCTGGCTGGAGCATCACACACAAATGAGGAAACCAGTACTTTCAATCGGTTACCATTATGAACAACGTCATTAGCCAGTACATTTTTAAGGTCGCTAATAAATTGCTGCAGATACTCAACAACACACTTGGGCTTGCTTAAACCACAAAAGATACCGACAATAAATGGGGACTTAGTATAATCACATTTCAGAATTGCAAGTATAGGCCAGAATTGAAGTCTTGAACTCTTAAAGAGCGGGAGACCATCTATGTTGAACTGTAAAGTAAGAGTTCTGAGGCTCACTGGTAAACTCAAACATTTCAATCGTGAAAGTATCCCTTGCACCAATCCAAAATGGTAGTACTCGCCACCTTGCATTTGAGTGGTTGCAACATCATGTTGTCTTCTAAGCAGAGTTCTTCCATCCTTAGGGAGCATAGGGTGAAAAAGCTTTAAGATGGACAGCAGAGCAGACAAAGCAACCAGACTGATTGAGTAGGATGCTGCCCAATATCTTAGGCTCCTCATAAGCAGATCCTGACTAGGCTGATGCTCGTGATGGCTGTCGGAGTCAGAATCTGATTCAACATTCCCAGCCACACTACCATCAGTATGATCATTTCCCATTTGTACATGATCTGATTCAACTTCACCATCTCCAGCTAAACTACCATCAGTATGATCATTTTTCATGTGTACATGGGAAGCTGGTGGTGTATCTAGTTGGGAAACGTGTGAGATTCTGAAGGGTGGTTCCCTATTCACACAGGGGTCTAAATGTGACTTATTATTATAAAGAGTTTCCTCGTATTCCTTAAGGATATCTTTCTCCATGTCCCTTACAGTTCTGATGACTCTACGTCTTGTAGTATAATCCTGAAAATGGAGGAAAACAAAGCAGATTAAAAAAAAGTATGCATACACTAACAGTAAAAATATATATCAGCCTCCTGGTGCAATGCAAATATAACTGTACCGACGAAATTCCCTAGAATTACATGTTTTATTCCATGGGTCTTCAACCGGGAGTCCAGGACCCCTAGGACATACATTTTACCCAAATATCCTATATGATGCTTTAGCTTGACTGTATCAGATCAACTTTGATGTAATTTCCATAGGATGTAGGGATGCCAGAAACTGACCATGATCAAAATCGGCGGGGTCGGTGTGTAGCAAGCTGCAGCAGCAGTCTGCAGTCTGCGCAGCCTGCGCTGCTGGCTTCCTCCAAGTTTACAGTAAAACAAACTGGTGGTGTGACCAATGGCCATTTACAATTATTACTATTATTAGCATTAGTCTATATTTTGGTTGAAACTAAGCCAGAAAAAAATATATATAAATAAAATCGAATTTTAAAAATAATCGATTAATCGCTGGCATCCCTAGTAGGGTGGTAGAGTTTAATGTCAGATTGTGTTAGCTAGTGTATCTGCTGCATTAGCTAGTTGCTAGCCAGGGCAAGAAAATATCAACTGCGTCATGCGATGAACGGTTTAATTAATTTATGATATAGGCTATATTATAACAAAAAATATGCACAATTTCACCCAAATATCCTAAATAATGCTTTAGCTTGACTGCATCAGTGGACACTTTATGTAATTTCTGTAGGATGGTAGAGTTTAATGTCAGATTGTGTTAGCTAGCGCTGCGTTAGCTAGGTGCTAGTCAGGGCAATAAAATATCAACTGCGTAATGCGATGAACGACGTTAAATTTGTTGATGATATATATTATTATAAGTAATTAGTTCCCTCTTTTGCGCTCTGGATAGCCTAAAAAAACATAACAGAGTGTAACTGAGGTAAACATATAGAGTAGGTATGCGCAACGGTCACGTTACATTTCTTACCGATTTGTGATATCTGTCTATTCTCTTCAGGCGGCTTGGCGGCAACTGAACTGCCTGCCTTCCTCCACACCCTGAGGTGTACGTTCTTTCACGTGACCAACATGCTTTCAAGATTCAGTGCAACGTGCAACAGGCATGACGGGTAATCTGTGACGTTTCGCTCTCTCAAAAGTTGGGCCATTTTGTCTTCATGCACAGCAGCTCTCATAGGAATGAACCAGACCCCGCCTCCGACGCTGTATCATGATCTCGCCCGAGAGGGGAGCGCCACACGTTGAAACAATGTCAATTCAATGTAGGGAATTTCAACGTTGAAAAACCGGCATCTATATTAAATTGATTCAACAACATTTTTTCAAACGTTGAAATGGTATCTGTAAAAACTAGTGCTGTCAAAATTATCGCGTTAACGGCGGTAATACATTTTTTGAATTAATTGCGTTAAAATATTTAACGCATTTAACGCATGTGCAGAATGGCCCGCCCCATACGTGCCACCAGTGGCAGCGCCAGGGTATGGCTGGGGTAGGCTAAACCCATACCAAGAAATGGCTTAGCCCCACCATGAAAAATGATGTTAAAGTAAGCAAAATAAAGTCTGCCAACTCGCGCGGAGTAAATTGCACAGACAGCAGTTAGTAAGATTGATTTCAGTAGCCACGGTTTTGAAAACTTTTGTCACGTAGTGATCGTCTTCTCAATAGATCATCTTTGATAACGGCGTGGTGTTGTTGCAGGAATTCCCGACGGAGAATACTTGTGCTGTAGTCCAGGGCAGAGCCATATAATAGTAATAATATGGCTCTGGTACAGGGGTGCACATAACTGGTACGCAGGTTATGTGCGTAATCTGAAATGCGTACCGTCACTTGTGTCACAAAGCGCATTTGCGTACCGACGTACTTGTGAAGCTTTTCCAGAAGGCGGTTCGATCACCGGACGACAGAGTCGGTCTCCGTGTGCACAGACAGGGCTGCTGTTAACGTCGGTCTGTACAACGGAATTGTGCCAAAACTACGCCAACCGGCTGCGGAGGGAGACTCCCCCCCTTCACTGGAGAACTGCGCTAAAACAGCTGATCACAACGTTCACACTCTGTGGTCACGAAGTACTCCACTAGCCGCCGCCCCCCCCTGTCAACTTTCCTGAAGTACTCCCCCGTTGATAGAAATCAACACGTAATGAATTAAGACCCCACGGTTTGATGATTGATAGGTGTGTGGGTTGTCTTTCATTTTGACACGCAGAAAAATGTTATAATAAACATAGATATACTGTATGTTAAATGGATATATCCGCCATCTTTCATTTATCTTGCCATTCCCACAACAATATACATAAATAAATGGCATATTTTGGACATAGTTCGAATGGTGATTAATCATGATTAATTAATTTTTAAGCTGTGATTAATCTGATTAAAAATGTTAATCGTTTGACAGCCCTAGTAAAAACACATCAAATCAACATTGATTTTTCAACCTCAACCAAAAATAACCAATGTTGAATTAATATATTTTGCTATCTGGGCACCTTTCTCTCTACTCTTTCTACATTGAGCGTCCCTTTAATAGGACATACACATATTACTTAATTGTGTTCATCTATTTTTAAAACTATCATCTCAAGAAACCTTCATGTTGTGGTAAAAATAAGGACAACTTTTAAAATGAGCTGCACTTCAGATTCCTCTTCATTGGTGGTGTGGCAGTGCTAACCTGTTTACATGAACTGTACAAAACAAATCTATATATTTTCAAGGATTCTTTTAAATTTGTTAAAACCAGTGTTGGATGGAAAAAAGATGCTCATATGGCTAAATAATGTAAAGCACAATGCACTTACCCTAGCTGTCGGCGCCATGAGAAGCCAGATCTTCCTTCCAGCATCTCCTCCTCTATTGTGGAAGACCTTCAGTAGGTTAGGCGAGTATCTGTCAAGCTCTGCCAGGAACTTGGCTTGGAGTGGCAAAGTTGTGATTCGCATGAATTCTGCATTTATCTGAGACAAACAATGAAATAAACGTCATGTTCTTCAAGTATACTTGCACTAAACAGTGTGAGCAAGCTCTACATCAGCAGAGCAATATTAATATCAAAATATAATTATTAACAATACTCACTTCATTCACTGTAAACAAGGCAGGCCACTTGTTTACAAGTTCAGCCACCACAGGAGCATCCTGGACAACCTCTTGGCGTCTGTAGGCGAAGGTCTTCTGCATCTTCTTTTTGACTACAGCGTCGTTGTTTCTCTTTTTCACCTCGGACAGGAGCACTACCCTTTCTTTCTCAATACTGTCTCTTGTTTCACCACTAGGGAGTGGTGGGAGGAAGTTAACCTCTGCCTTTCTTGGCTTTTTGATATTTGCAGCTGCTTGTTCTTGTCCTTTGCGCTTGTTCTTGAGAGAGTTTACACTGACCTCAGGGTGTCCAATCTTGTTATGGAAGCGGGGAACAAAGAAGATTGGTGGCCAGGAGGAGGTTCTTGTCTTTGGAGCTGGATCTAGAATGACAGCGTCTCCACTGTCAAATGAGTGCTGAGAAGACAAGCCGTCTTCATCAGGGGATGTAGTACGAAGGGCATTTACAGAGGTCAGCTCTAGGATCACAGAGCTGTTGCATGTCATGGGTGAAGTTATTGGTGTGCTGGTGCTGCAAGGTCTCTGGAATGCTGGAGCTAGTTTCTTCACATGAAACAAATACCACTTTTACAGTAGCCTTGTCTTCAATGTCACTGATTGACTCGAGATTAAAATACTAATTTCCAAAGTCGAGATCCTTGTATTGGAGCCTGGACTGTTGTTCAAGTCCAAAATAAGTCTTTATCTCAAGGACAAGTTGATCCACAGATTATGGCATTCCTGACTTGAGGGTACGTTTTCTCACGTCATCTACATCAAAACAACTCGCAGGTGGACAGGACATGACATCTTTCCCCTCAATGTATTCTAGGAAACAAATACAGGGAAACAAAGTTAGGACAAGTACTAAACCATCACTAAATATTAACTTGTAACATTTACGTAATTAATTGTTATTTTGTGCTTGTATTGTGCTTACACAGGGATAGCTGTAGTGGCATGGAATAGTGGTTGTTACTTCTTTATATGTGCATGTGCTCATGTTTTACGCTTACATGTCGTGTTTTTGTATGCTTTCTAATGTTTTCTCAAGTGCTAGAGCAGGGGTGGGGAACCTTTTTCCTCTCAAGGGCCATTTCAATTTTTACAATATCCTCAGAGGGCCGTACAAGTTATTGACCTCTGCTTAAAAAAACTAAAATCACAGCCCATTCATTTCATTCTGTGCAAAGAAAAAGCCACCTCTTAATCCAGATATCTCACCATGACTCGCGCATGCATGCACGTGCACGGTGTGGCGTGACCACCAAAACAGAAAGATATGGACACAAGATGTGTGCCAATGTATTTAGTTTCCTATCCATGTGAACATGATTTAAGTGGGGGGGGGGACGCTCCCCAGGAAGATTTTTTTTTTTTTTTAAATGTTGAAGTTAAAAGCATCAATCTGGTGCACTTTGAGAGCAACATTAGGAGATCTATGGACACATCTCTCAACACCCAAACACAACTGTAAGCAGATTTTCTTTTAATTTATGGATATTTGACAAATCACTCCCCTTTCAAACTGTATTCTTCTTTATTAATAACTGTCATATAGTATTTTATACCCGTTTACTTTATTCTCTTATTTTTTTTAGAACTATAATGATCATATAAAGATGTGCCTTTACCTCACTGGTTGTAGAAAAAGCTTCTTATATTCGTTAGCATAGCTAGCTAACCAGATGCTAATGATAACAACACAGTTATTGACTGTCTGATCAGTATGACAGATGAGCAGATCGCCACTGGGCTTTCAACTAAAGACACAGACACGCAGAAACTGCGGCATGTGTATGGACTTATCGGTACTGCAATTTCTGAAGTGCTGGAGTGGCGTTCTGGTGCTCTCCGTCAGAACTGCACCCCTGTCAGTCGAGACATATACCACGTGATAATAATAATAATAATAATTGGGATTTCTATAGCGCCTTTCAAGGGACCCAAGGTCGCTTTACAGGAATAGGGCAAGCACAAACAAAACAAAACAAAACAACAGATAGATTTAAGGGCCGAACGCCTTGATGAACAGATGGGACTTGAGGGCCCTTTTGAAGGCGTCCAGTGTGGGGATGTTGCGAATCTCCGCAGGGAGAGCGTTCCAGAGGGTGGGGGCTGCCACACTGAAGGCTCTGTCCCCGAAGGTTCTCAGTTTGGTGCGGGGGGTGGTGAGCAGGCCAGAGTCTGAAGACCGCAGGTTCCGGGGTGGGGCATGCGGGTGAAGGATGTCCGATAGGTACTGGGGGGCAAGGGCATGGAGGGACTTGTAGGTCAGGAGGAGGACTTTGTAAGTTATGCGGAACTTGACCGGCAACCAGTGGAGGTGGATGAGGGTGGGAGTTATGTGCTGCCAGGGCTTTGTGTGTGTGAGGACCCGAGCTGCACAGTTTTGGACATACTGGAGCCTGTCCAGGGTTTTGTTGGGAACCCCGAACAGGACACCATTGCAGTAGTCCAAGCGGGTGGTGACAAATGCATGCACCAGGGTCTCGGCAACCGACTCCGAGAGTGACGGTCGGAGTCTGGAAATGTTCCGCAGGTGGTAGAAAGCCGATTTGGTCACAGACTTGACGTGGGAATGGAAGGAAAGGGTGGAGTCGAGGATCACACACAGGTTGCGGGCTTCAGGAGATGGAGCAGCCGTCGACCTCAACGACGAAGTCACCAACCTTCTGGAGCAGTGCCTTGGGTGCCACAACCATGAGCTCTGTTTTACCGCTGTTCAGCTTCAGATCGTTTGATGACATCCATGTCTTGATGTCATGCAGGCAGTCGATGAGAGACTGAGGGGGGAGCTGGGAGGATGGAGTGGTGCTGAGATACAGTTGGGTATCATCAGCGTAGCAGTGGAAGTTGAGTCCATGATGTCGGATGATCTGGCCGAGGGGGAGCATGTAAATGGTGAACAGGAGGGGCCAAGTACAGAGCCCTGGGGTACACCGTGGTGGACTGGGGCCGGGGGTGAGTTTGAGCCACTGATGGAGACAAACTGTTTCCTGTTGTGGAGGTAGGATGTAAACCAGGACAGCGCTGTGCCAGTGACACCCAGGAGGTCTGAGAGGCGGGTGAGGAGGATGTTGTGAGAGATGGTGTCAAACGCTGCAGAGAGGTCCAGGAGGATGAGGATGCTGAGGCGGCCAGAGTCAGCAGCAATGAGGAGGTCATTGGTGATCTTGATGAGGGCGGTCTCAGTGCTGTGTTGCTGTCTGAAGCCGGATTGGAAGGGCTCATAGAGCTCATGGTTGGACATGTACAGATGGAGTTGTACGGCGACCACTCTTTCCAGAGTTTTGCTGACGAAGGGAAGGTTGGAGATCGGCCGGTGGTTCTGGAGGACGTCGGGGTCGAGGCCAGGTTTTTAAGTATGGGGGTGACTGAGGCCATTTTGAAGCTGGTGGGGACTATACCAGAAGCCAGAGATGCGTTGATGATGACCACCATGTAGGGACAGAGGGTGGGTAGGCAGTCCTTGACCAGGGCTGTGGGCATGGGGTCCAGGGAGCAGGTGGAGGTCTTGGCCGAGCTGACCAGTTTGGCCACTTGGAGAGCATCCACAGGGGAGAAGGAGGAGAGGTTGGGGTGGGAGAGGCGCGGCGCTTGAGGTGCGTTACCAGGTGCCTGAAGTGATGATACGTTAGGCTCGTGTTGTGTTCATGGACCCTGACCTTGGCCAGGAAAAACAGGCACTCGCTTGTTTAATTTTTTTGCGGTCTAGATTTCTTTCATTTTTTTTACATGTGTTTATAAATTACCTCGAGGGCCGTACCAAATTGTCTCGCGGGCCGTATACGGCCCGGAGGCCGGAGGTTCCCCACCCCTGTGCTAGAGACTGCAGGTGAAATTTGGCACATATGGCTACATCTAGCACCTTTACATGATGGACGTTGTGCATGTTAATGTGCATTGTCCCTTTTTAAATATAGAAATATCAACAGAGTATTCAGCTTTCATTCACAGCTGTTTAAGTCACATTCAGACCAACCTTAAACAATGATATGCCTTTTCAGGGTAACCATTTGCCTTACACCGACAGTGTAGTCACAGAGTGGATAAGCATCGAGCAGGTGTTCAACATCAACGAGGGCAACCTCTCTATTCGGAGATATGGTAAACTCATACGCTCTGAAGTGCTCGTGATAACCATGCACACAATACCCTTACAACAAAGCTCACACTGTTTTCAACAATGCATATTTGAATTATTTCAGCAAAATCAGGCAGACCACCAGTTAAGGAATGAGCATGCCAACTCTGTAGGAGATTCCTTTAAAGGGGACCTATCATACAAAATGCACCTTTGTACGTCTTTTATACATGAATATGTGTCCCCGGTGTTCCAGGGAACTCACCAAGTGTCAGAAAACACAACCCTCTATTTTCCTCCTTTGCCAAATCTCTAAAAAAGGGGCTGCAACGGATCTGAAAAAAACGGATCCAGATTTCAACACTTTTCTACGTCACAGAGAAGTCCTCGGCTTATTGGTCAACTCTCCACCTATCAGGGGAATGAGCCACGGCCACGTGCATTGCCAAACCTCTCATTCGCATATAGGCTATCGGCAGGCTAAATCAACCCACATCTGTGTTTTTGCCTGCTCTTGCCAGGATGTCTAAGATAGTTAAACGTTGTGCTGTTCTTGGCTGCAAGACTCGGGACAGGGGACTGCATGCAATGCCATCAGTGGAAAAAGAAATGAATCTGTGGCTAGACTTCATTTTCAAGGGACATGTGCCAGAAGACCCCGGCAGATTTCTGTTTGTGTGTTCCAAACATTTTACGACGGACATGTTTATGAACTTGTCTCAAGTCCAACACGGATATGCCTCCAAAGTAATGCTAAACCTGGGATCAATACCAACCATCCGGGACCAGGCCAGTGAGGACACATCCAATTTTGAAGCTGTAAGTTTTTATTTAGCGGTGTTTTTCCTGATAAAGCTATCTCTAGCTTGTAGCATGTAGCATGTAGCTTCGCCGTATCAATGTCGCCTCAAACCCAAATAGTAATCGGTTAGGTGTTTATATATTTTTGTAGCATTTTATTTTGTACGCTCCGCAGTCTTTGCTTTGTCTTTTATTTGAATTATCAGGCATTTGCTAACATGTTCAGACATACTACCGTAATGGCGATCTGTGTGAAGGCTGTAAAGCCACGCCCTAGGCGATAACACAAGTATTTATTCTCTTATTTATTAGTATTTTGTATCCTCTAAAATCATATTGAGTAAGTTATAATAACAAACGTAATCTTCTGTAGGCAAGTGCCGTTTTTTCCAGCGTTATATGTAAATCTTTTGTGATTGTAGTCTGTAAGAACGATCAGATATCATCGATCTGTAAGCTACGCTAATGAGACATGCCGTTTTTTGCAGCGTTATATGTAAAAGCTTTTGTGTGTTGACTTGTTTGCGCACATGAATATAAATGGGGGGGTGTTAGGATACAACACTGTGTATGTATGCGAGGGGACACACATACCACGAGTAAAACTGAGCTAAAGCCCCGTTGGTCTGTTGTTGTTGACAAGGCCTTACCTCTAGCAACAGGCTAATTAGTGGCTAGCACTCATTACAGTCAGTCTACTGAGCTCAGCCCCTCTCCAACACATCATCTGTATTGAGTCAGAAACACAGCATGCACGTTACGGTTCAAAACTAACTCAGATTGGAAAAAGCTAAGCAAAGAGCTTTGCTAAATAGAGAGTTTTAGCCCCATCTTTTGGGATTTCAGACTATATTTATCCAAATAGTATTTTCTCATCCTGAATACTAAGTTGAGATGATTTTGTTCTAACTATGTGTTCTTCTTTACAGGCCAGCACCTCACATACTTACTAATTAGTGACAATTTGTACATCCTTTGCTATTATTTACATTTTTTTTTATCATGGCGGAAATGTTAGACTGTACCTGGCAGCCCTGCACTACAATGAAAACGCTGAGCGTGCACAAGCCACTACATCCACTGGAAACCCTCTGTATAAACTGCAGTTCCCAAAGGCCAGGAAGGGAGAATGCAGAGCAAAACCAGTAAAGACTGACCCCACATTCCGTAAGTGTTTAAAATATTTATTATACAACTATTTACAAATATAAAATAAAAAAATTAGAAAGAAGTTTCAGTTTTTTACATGCATATACTAATCTAAACCACATTTTTTGTTGTGCTTTTTTTACCATTGTACAGCCCTACGTGGCCAACGTGATGGACCTCATCTTCGACCAAGTCTTTGTGGACCCTGCACCATTATGAGCGACCTGACAGGGAGGAGGTCATCGCCGGGTATGCTACACAGTTCAATTTGGCTGCTGTCTGAACCCAACATCGACATTTCACGGATCAGGAAACTCCCTGTGTATCCTGAGGACAACGCAGGCCGGAATCAGCACTCTGATCCTGCGTCCAAGGAAGCCCCAGCACCAGCTCACAAAGCTTCTGTAAAAATATTTAGTGTCATTTATACAAAATACAAGTAGGCTACATTTAGTTTTTTTTATGGGTTTTTTTAACCGTTGATTTTGACAATAAAGTTCCGAGTTGATATCAAAATGTGTCGTGATTATTCATTTTTGGATGGGTAAATAATATTCTGATTTCAAAAGCATAAGGTTGTGTGTGGACCTTTTTGTCGTACACATGGGTGTGTTATGCCATTGCTGTGTAGTATATAATATAATAGTACAATGACAGAATGAAAGATTGCATAAAGCCATATACACCAGTATTTATTTACATGAACAATATTAGCATTCGTTTTACAATTTCAGTCAAAACAAACAAACCACTCACTGCTCTATTTGCCTCAACTGTAGTCCACCATGTTCAGCTCTGTAAATATTCAACGCATTCTGCAGGGAGAACACATTTAGGCACACAGGCTCCAATCCAGGATGGTCCACCATACAGGTTACAGAGTCCTCAAGTTACTGCATCCGTCTTGACACATTGTGATAAACATATATTGAATGACATGTGAAAAATGTATTTAAACAGACAACTTAGTAAAGCTGTCAAAAATGTTACCTGTGGTATCTCCATGCAGCACACATTCTCCGTTCAGAAGGCATCGTGGCGCAATTTGCACAAAGAAGTCAATAACTGAGCTTTTAAAAACACATGAAACTACACACATTGCTGACAACTGAGGTGTTGTTTGAGTTATACTTTTTATCATCCTAAGTTATTCAACTTTCCAACGGTTGTTGCACGATGTTGGAAGAAAAGGACTGTAAACTATTAATAAACGCAATGAGGCCATTGTATATATGCTGAACATATGAATGTCTCCCTTTATAAATATATATATATATATATCGCTGTTTTTGCGTTACAAAACTGTACACATTGCATTCTTGCTAATTAGCCACAATATGAATGGAATAAGGTGCAAGCATCGTAACAGAGTAAAATAAATAGGGACAACAGCTTGTCAGCTAACCATTCAGAAACGTCCTGCTGCAACCGAGATTTTGCACCTCCACCAAAACCTCCGCTGCTTCAGGGTCAGTTTCTGGATCAAATTGATAATATGCTTGAACACATGTTGCTCTGAGATTACATGTTTTTTCGACACTCGTAATCACAGCAAGCATAGTAACGTGACTCTCGCCGGCTCATGCCTGCTCTTCTGCAGGGGTGCGTGGTCAGCTGCTGCTCAGAATTTTCAAAGACGGGCTTGGAATAGAGCGAAAATGAGCGAAACAAGGCATGTCTAAAAAATTATCTGTTTGGTATTTTGAAAAATAAAATGTATAAATATACCTTATATAGGTATGGTAATACACTATATCATTTAAATATAGCATGATAGGTCTCCTTTAAGGGTTGCGTGCTTTGCAAAATGTACCTCGTTTATAGTGGGGTATTTTTGCCTGAGGTGTAACACTACTTCCTGGTTCAGTACATCCACAGGAAGCATGGAAACATTTTGAAACTTTCAATGTGGATTTAAGGTGGGATGCAGTGATATGATATGCAATCATTTGCTGATGTTTGAATGCCAATGTGAGTGGTACATTCCTGAAGCAATTTCTGTGACGAGCAACTTGCTTGAAGAAACTGTGCTTTGTCTCAAACCTCATGGTCCATTGCCCAACTAAAGGTCCAAAACGTTCAATCATTTGAGGATAATGTTCAATATAGTGATGTTTTGGAAACAGTTTTGTAGGCAAAAGCTCTAAAAATCTATCTCTGTGTTCTACGATTTTACAGTCCAGGTAGGCAATAGTTTCTTGATTATGAAGAGGGGCGGCAGAGAGTTCGACAATTTCTTTTAAATCAAGCAAAACATGCCAAGCAGGCTCTGCCTCTGGTATCAAGTCTCCAATTATAAATGGCAACAACCTCAACAGATTCCAATTTTCGTGGGCGTTTCCTCCAATGGTCTTGGAAGCGGCAAAAGTGCGCGGTATGGTATGAGGTTTGTTAGTTTTGTCCCCCCACTTGTATGGAAAGCTCAGGATAAGCTCATTTAAAGTGTTAAGAGATAGATATTTCTTGGAAATAAACAAACTAATGCAAAGGGCAATCTCAACTGGAACAACACCCTCAAATAAGTCGTGTGCAATGTCAGGAAGGTAGCCCCGAGTAACGTGAACATAAGATAATCTTTTTGTAAAAACACACTCTCTCTTTACCCCACAACAGATGGTGGCATTCTCTCTTGCAAATGTAATGTGATTGTGATGCAAGTCTTTTGTACGATTTTCAAAATAACCTGACTGAACCGTTTTAGTCTGAATGTCTGCTCTTGTACCTGTACAACATCTGCAGAAGTAGACACCAGAAAAGCTTTCAATGAACCCTGCTATCCCGTGGGCTCCTAGGTTGTCTGCAATGACCGACTGGACAGTGCCTTTCACAGACGCTCCAAGAGCTGAAATAAAAACACCATGTGTCTCTAGAATGACCAAGTCTTGTAAAAGGGGATCTAAAATGTGTTCTCTTTCACATCAATAGTCTTGCATAATACAGCTAAGTAGATGGAAGAAAGAGCTGAGTGAGATCCAGGTGGTAAATTATTCAAAATCCAATACACACCACAAAGCTTATACAATACGATACGATATTACTTTATTGTCAGATCAAGTCTGAAATTTGACTTGCGTCACAGCAGCTCCATGTCCAACATCAACAGACAAATATGCATACACAAATACATGAAATTATGAGTTTTTCTGGACGTACCTACAGTATGGGGTTACACACCTCAAAGTCATCAACATATAGTGATAATGATCATTTCAAATCCTCCCCAGCAAAAAGGCCATTTTCTTTTGAGTAAATTCCATCTCTTATCGACTTATACTGCCCTAAACACTGTGTACTTTTCTGTGTCTCGTGTGTTTAGTATGTCACTGTTACTTAACAGATGCTGCAAAGAATGCAATATAGGAATATACTGATATGTTCTTTTACTCTTAGGATCAAGGATGTACTCAACTGGATTTACCACACTGAAATATTCTTTGTAATACTTTTTTCTTTTGAAAGATGTAACGAGGGGGCCGTCTTTTGCAAAGGCTTTGATCAAGGGATTAGATTTACACACTTCTTGAGCAAGCTCTTTGACAATGGACTCATCAATTTCAACACAGTGGTTTTTAAAAATGTCCGATAGGCCGTTAAAGGTTATCGGAACAGGTGAGAAGCTTAACAAAAAGTGTCATTCCTGCAGTAATTCGTCAATTGCTGTTGCCGATACAAACAAAATGTGTTCTAATTTCCGTAAAACAGAGGCAATTGTCTGCTCAATAACCTTGGGTAGATCTTCAGTATCAAAACAACCATGTGCATCTATACAAGTATCAGATTCTACATCACCATCAATAACAGAATTGTCAGATTCAATTAATCCAACAACTACAGTAACAACCTCAGCTTTGAAATCACTTAAAATATGGGGATTATGTTTCCTGTATTTATGAGTATGAAATGTATTGTAGATGTTAGTTTTAAAAACACAATCTTTAAACATGCATGTTACAGTTTCATTTCTCCGTAGATGTTCATTGACATGACTGAAATAAGCTTGTTCATTTTAAACCTCAGGACAAGCACACAACTGACATGAAAACTCAGATGGCTTTGGGGATGTTTGGGTTTTATGACTACGGTATATATGACTCAAAAGACTGTTCCACAATCTAAATGTGCAGGGACAATTAATTTATGGGCAAGGATGCCGGAACCTGTTCCCATGATGTTTTAATTTGCCATGTTTAAGCAGCTCGTATCTACTTATTTTTTATTTTATTTATTTATAGAAGGACCATGCATACAAAAACATTAATCTCAGCAAAGAGAAGATATGCAATATGCCAGATTATAGCTAATAGCTCATTTCCATCTGTGGTCCTCAGACAGGTTCATAACAATCAATAACATTGCATGATCTCTATCAGTCAAACAATTTTAAAACCTGATTTAAGTATAGCTCAATAAATTAATACATAGTACACTTGAAATACACTTACATGATCTCGGTCACTCAAATAATTACAAAGCCTGATTTAAATTCAGGTTACGAAATAACACTTAGTACACTTCAAATACACTTAAATAAAATATCTACGATATAGTATGACAATACAGTTCAAATAAAAAAAAAAAAAAACTCAGATTACAGTGTAATTAATGTTGGCATGACTGGTTGTTTAATATCGTTTTTTTTTGCACCATAGGAAAACGAGTTAACATCAGTACAGGTTTTAAGTTCAACTGGAAGAGTATTCCAGTGCTTGATGGCTGTAAATGAAAATGCTGATCGTCCAAAGGCAGTGCGCCTCAGAGGGATGGTTAGATCTGCATTTGATGCAGATCTGGAGTTTCTGCAACTCTGCTCACGGCGAAACTGAAAAAAGCCCCTCAACGGTGGGTACAGACTTTCCACACACCTTACATTGCCACACGCCCATTCACATATTACACCTAAAAAAAAAAGACAAGTTTCAAAAACTTCTCAATGCTATCAAGTATAAGAAATGAAATGATTGCATCACGTTCAAATTACTTACCTACAGATGTAGCACTCCAGATCAGACTCAAATAGGTGTGTCCCAGTCAAAAGCCCAGCGGATGCCAGTGGCTGGGGGTGTTGCCAAATTGCTAGAGGGCGTTGCCCAATTTCCCTATTTGTTCAATTACAGGATTTAACCATGAGATGGCGCTTCATTCACAAAATACACAATGGGTGTTGTAGAAACATCAATATTTTAGATCAAATAAAGTATATAGTTTGCTTTATGCAGTATATTTTTTGTAATATTGTACAGTAGATTGAAGTAAATCAACTTATACATTAAGATAAGATAAGATGGACCTTTATTAATCCCGTGGGGAATTCAGTAGTTCAAACAGCAACAGGGTGAGAGTGAAAAACAGGACAGCACAGATTCACACAGATTAATAAAATCAAAAATAAGATGAGCGATAAAAATAATAATAATGAGAAACTATGAAATAAGAAATGAATAAAACTAAAATGTAATTATCATATCATATATTATAATGTATTGTATTATTAAGTAATATCATTAAGTAATATCATACATTAACATTAATATCATACATTAACCCCATTATAAGTAATTATCGTAGGTGACTTTAATATTCATGTTGACGATGATAAAAATAGCCTTACTGTTGCATTTAACTCTATATTAGATTCTGTTGGTTTCTGTCAGAGTGTAAATAAACCAACCCACTGTTATAATCACACTCTCGACCTTGTTCTGATTTATGGTATTGAAATTGAGCAACTATTAGTCGAACCGCATAATCCTGCTTTATCCGACCATTTCTTAGTAACTTTTGAAGTACTGTTACTAGACTACAAAGCATTAGTCAAAAGCTCTTGCAGCAGAAACCTATCTGTTAGTGCTATAGCCACATTTAAGGAAGAGATTCAACCAATACTTAACTCGATAGCATGTCTGCATGTAGGGGAGGAAACTTATACAAAATGTACACCACCCCAAATTGATCATGTTGTTGATAGTGCTATAGATGCGCTGCGAATAAAATTAGATTATGTTGCTCCTTTGAAAAAGAAGAAAATAAAACAACATAGATTAGCTCCATGGCATAATGCCGAAACCCGCAAAATAAAGCAAAAGTCTAGACAACTTGAAAGGATATGGCGTTCCACTAAACTTGAAGAATCTCGTTTAATTTGGCATATTACTCTCAATGAATATAAGAAAGCACTGCGTAAAGCGAGAGCAGCCTACTACTCTTCATTAATAGATGAGAATAAGAATAATGCAAGATTTCTTTTCAGCACTGTAGCCAGGCTGACAGAGAGCCACAGCTCGATTGAGCCTTCTATTCCCTTAGCACTCAGTAGTAATGATTTTATGTGCTTTTTTAACGATAAAATTGTTACTCTTAGAAACAAAATTAATGACCTCTTGCCTTCGACCAGTATAGTGTTATCAACAGCTCCCGAAATCGTAAGTTCTAATATTACACTAGATAGTAAACTAGAATGCTTTTCAGCCATTAACCTTGAACAATTACATTCAATGATTCTCTCTTCTAAACCATCAACGTGTATGTTAGACCCAATTCCAACTAAGCTGTTGAAGGAAGTTTTTCCATTAATTAGCACTTCTTTATTAAATATTATGAATATGTCTTTATTATCAGGCTATGTTCCACAATCATTCAAAGTAGCAGTGATAAAACCGCTTCTTAAAAAGCACAACCTCGATCCAGAGGTTTTAGCCAACTATAGACCTATTTCTAATCTTCCGTTCCTCTCAAAAATTCTTGAGAAAGCGGTCGCAAAACAGTTGTGTGATTACTTAAAAAACAATGATTTATTTGAAGATTTTCAGTCTGGCTTTAGAACACATCATAGCACAGAGACAGCTCTGGTTAAAGTCACAAATGATATTCTAATAGCCTCAGACAAGGGACTTGTCTCTATTCTTGTTTTGCTCGATCTTAGTGCTGCATTTGATACTATCGACCATGATATCCTATTGCAAAGACTAGAGCACTTAGTTGGCATACAGGGAACTGCTTTAGGCTGGTTTAGGTCCTATCTATCTGAACGCTCTCAGTTTGTACGTGTTAACGATGAATCTTCCACGCAAACCAAAGTTAGCCATGGAGTGCCACAGGGCTCAGTGCTCGGACCTATTTTGTTCACATTATATATGCTTCCGTTAGGCAATATTATAAGGAATCATTCTGTAAACTTTCATTGCTATGCGGATGATACTCAACTATATTTATCAATCAAGCCTGATGAAATTAATCATCTAAATAAAATTCAAGACTGCCTTAAGGACTTAAAAACGTGGATGACCTTAAACTTTTTGATGTTAAACACGACCAAAACTGAAGTTATTGTACTTGGCCCGAAGAATCTACGAAACAAATTATCTAAAGACATACTAACTATGGATGGCATTAATTTGGCCTCCAGTGAGACTGTAAGGAATCTTGGTGTTATATTTGATCAGGATTTATCCTTTAACGCCCACATAAAATCAATTTCAAGGACCGCCTACTTCCATCTACGTAACATTGCAAAAATCAGGCATATCTTGCCTCAAAACGATGCAGAGAAACTAGTCCATGCATTTGTTACTTCTAGGCTGGATTATTGTAACTCTTTATTATCAGGGAGTACCAAGAAGTCAATCAAGTCGCTTCAGCTGATTCAAAATGCTGCGGCTCGTGTACTAACCAGAGTTAGGAAAAGGGACCACATTACTCCTGTTCTGGCTGCCTTACACTGGCTCCCTATAGAACACAGGATAGAATTTAAAATTCTTCTTCTCGCCTACAAAGCCCTTAATGGGCAGGCGCCATCTTACCTTAAAGAACTCATTATACCCTACTGTCCTACTAGGGCATTGCGTTCCAAGAATGCAGGGTTGTTGGTTGTTCCTAGAATCTTTAAAAGTACAATGGGAGCCAGAGCCTTTTCTTATCAAGCTCCACATTTGTGGAATCAGCTTCCAGTTTGTGTTCGGGCGGCAGACACCCTATCCGTTTTTAAGAGTGCGCTTAAGACCTTCCTTTTTGATAAAGCTTATAGTTAGGGCTGATTAGATTCAGCCCCTAGTTTTGCTGATATAGGCTTAGTTTGTCGGGGGACATCTTACTTCTTCCTTCTCTCTGTCTATACCCGTGTACACTCATGTTCCGATTAACCCAGCTTCCCCAAATGTCTTTCTTTTTGGTGTCTATATACGCTGGGATCCGGAGTCATGGATGATCCTGCGGTCCTGTGTCCTGGATCGCGAGCGCTGGATCTTGAGTCGTGGCTGTGGTCCTGGATCATAGGTCCTGGATGGATATCCTCGTGGATTCATCTTCCTATTATACACACATGCATTTCCAAACATTTGGACTACCTATGTTGCAAATGTATTATCTTTTCAATTTACACACGGCATCTATTGCACGTCTGTCCGTCCTGGGAGAGGGATCCCTCCTCTGTTGCTCTCCCTGAGGTTTCTCCCATTTTTCCCTTTAAACTGGGTTTTCTTTGGAAGTTTTTCCTTGTACGATGTGAGGGTCTAAGGACAGAGGGTGTCGTATTGTCATACTGATATTCTGTACACACTGTGAAGACCACTGAGACAAATGTAACATTTGTGATATTGGGCTATATAAATAAACATTGATTGATTGATTGATAGCAGATGCCACATTGAATGGATGAACACATGTATGCATCAATAATTACAACAGAGTATTTCTAAATACAAGTTGTTATATGTATTTCATATTAACCCTTTGGAGTCGACTGTCACGCCGGCGTGATCAGATCACATGACCTGTTCAAGCCGGTGCCGCATAAAAACAACAGTCCGGACAACATTGCTGTGTGTTTCTGTCGAAAGTACTGGCTTGAAACTATATCCCAGTCTTTGTTTCATGCAAAAAGACCCAGTAAACACGGAGATACGGTGATATAAATTAAGAGATATATTTCAGAAGTATGAATAATGGAAGCACATATTTTAATATCTTCACCGTATTTTATCATTTTACGAAACGGAAAATACTGGAAACTGTAGATCCTGCTCAACAGGATGTATATGTGTATTTCTGTCGAAAGTACTGGCATGAAACTATATCCCAGTCTTTGTTTCATGCAAAAAGACCCAGTAAACACGGAGATACGATGATATAAAGTTAATACATTTCAAAAGTATGAAATATGGAAGCACATATTTGAATATCTTCGCCGTATTTGATCATTTTACGAAACGGAAAATACTGGAAACTGTAGATCCTGCTCAACAGGATGTATATGTGTATTTCTGTCGAAAGTACTGGCTTGAAACTATATGCCAGTCTTTGTTTCATGCAAAAATACCCAATAAACACGGACATACGATGATATAAAGTTAATACAGATATATTTCAGAAGTATGAATAATGGAAGCACATATTTTAATATCTTTGTCGTATTTTATCATTTTACGAAACGGAAAATACTGGAAACTGTAGATCCTGCTCAACAGGATGTATATGTGTATTTCTGTCGAAAGTACTGGCTTGAAACTATATGCCAGTCTTTGTTTCATGCAAAAATACCCAATAAACACGGACATACGATGATATAAAGTTAATACAGATATATTTCAGAAGTATGAATAATGGAAGCACATATTTTAATATCTTTGTCGTATTTTATCATTTTACGAAACGGAAAATACTGGAAACTGTAGATCCTGCTCAACAGGATGTATATGTGTATTTCTGTCGAAAGTACTGGCTTGAAACTATATGCCAGTCTTTGTTTCATGCAAAAATACCCAATAAACACGGACATACGATGATATAAAGTTAATACAGATATATTTCAGAAGTATGAATAATGGAAGCACATATTTTAATATCTTCGTCGTATTTTATCATTTTACGAAAAGGAAAATACTGGAAACTGTAGATTCTGCTCAACAGGATGTATTTACCAGGGAGGGGGTGAGGTAATCAGTTAAACGGAGTGATACGAAACGAGACGAAGAGGGACGGCGGGAACCGAAGAGAGATGGCGGGAAATGGAGAGAGACGAAGATATACGAAGACAGGCGGCGGGAGACGAAGAGAGGCTGCGGGAGACTGCGATTGAAGTAAAGTGACAGACAAACATTGAGAATTTAGATAGATTTAGAGTTTTGAAGACTCAACTATGATGAAGAGAACTCTGAACGTGAGTCAAGCTTTAAGCTTGTTTTTTGACATGGAGGAGGAGGAATCTGTGATGTTGCCCTCTGTGTCGTAGTTGACAGAAACCGCTTGGCACAGATAAAGACAGATAAAACAGATTGTTGTACATAATGTATATATATATATATATATTTGTATTATATTTATAATAACACTTTTGCCTTATCAGAATGAAATCCCATGCTACCTCAATCAAACTATCATAGTCACATCCCATGTATATATTTCCAGCTTTTAAATGGTTTCGTTGTGTATGTTTGTGTTATGAAAAATAAAATCATTTTCAAAATCTGTTTTTACGTTTTTTTTGTGATTTTGGGTCCAAAATGTTCATATAGTAGAAGATCACTGCTCTAAACAAAGTCAAAAATCCTACATCCAAACGAAATAAATATAATTAATTATTATGAATACGTTAAGTCTTGTTCATTGTTTTTCACTTTTATTAAATGTTTGATATTTCCGCTGGAAATGGTGGACTATCGGACATTCAAAATGCAGCATATTTTCACTCTTACACACATATATTCTCATTTTACATACATACATTTTCACTCTTACACACGGATATTCTCCTTTTGCTCTCATGAGAAATCTACTAAAACAGAGTATGTCATGTATATTTAGTTTTCGTTGATGAGACGAGACGGACTAAGGTGTTAATGGTGGACTATCGGACATTCAAAATGCAGCATATTTCCCCCAAGTGTCTGTCAAAATGCATTTTACGTTTCTAACTTGCAATATCATTATTTCCGCTCTCTTCACTCCAGAAGAGCGATCTCCCTCTCTCTCTCTCTGTGTGCGGGGGATCACAGGAGGGGGGAGAGCTGTGGAATGTGACTCCACACATTCCGATGGCCAATTAGTTTTAAACAAAGGGTCCCCAATATACATAGGACACATGGGGGGTTGGTTGACTCGGTTTGCATTCATAAAGAATGCACAAACGTGTTTAATCGTTAATGTCAGATATGTACTAAGTAAATAGCCTACATTAGTTCCTGCTCAAGATTAGATTCAACTTTATTGTTATTGCACAGATTACAGGTACTGAGACAACGAAATGCAGTTTAGCTTCTAACCAGGTGCAACAAGCAGTAAAGTGAAAAGTAATGTTCACAATCTACAGAATAAAATATATAATGAATTGAATGATGAATAAACAGTGAGGGGTATGAATACACTAGATATCAGCCTGTGAGCAGTATGCACAGTGTGTTAATCGTTAATGTCAGATATGTACTAAGTAAATAGCCTACATTAATTTCATGATGGATTAAAGCACATTTATTTCGTTAAAAATAAACAAAATGATTAAATGTAGGGTGAATTGCCCTAATGTGGAACATTTTTGCATTTCAGACTTCGGGAATATATTGCGACATGAAGCCGATACAATAAATCAAAATCCAGTAACATTCTGAAATCCCCATGATGTGTCCTAATCAAACCAAAAGAGAACATGCAGATATTAAACTCATAAAAGAAATGGTAGACATATTAGTACTCTTAGTGCCAAGTTGTCTCAGACAATCTGTTTTCCTAATGTAGGACACTGAAAAGTCTATATTAAAAAGCCAAAATTAGTAGATTTGTGGATACAGCTCTCAACACTCATATGAAACAGAACTGTTCTTACAATGTGTGTTGGAAGGTATTAAATTACTATGCATATTTTATTGTGTAAACACACAGCTGATCACCTGAGAGCTGCCGTTTCATTCAGAGCGTTTAAAAAAAACGACGGTCTGATTTCAACAACTCAATGTGTGATTATTATAGCAGTAATATTAGACACTAATAATACAGTACACTATTAACACTGTACATATTATTGTTTGCCCGTGGGATTAGGATGATCGGTAGTGAGAGCCGCTGCATTTTCCTCCGGTCGGATGTGATATAAAAACAAAGCGATTATTGTTGTTGTTGTAAACTCACCTGGATTAAATGTAGTGCATTCATTTCAACTCGCGAACATATGATACATTAAATGAATGCGAGGATGACGATCGAACATCGTTTGTTTGACCCTGGGTGCATTTCCTGATCTAAAAACATAGCGATGGTTTTGTACTTACGCGGCGTAAGTTACGCCAACCTGAATTAAACATTATTTTGTTAAATAAAAACATGGTGATGTTTAGTAAATGATTACATGTCTCTTACTTAGCACAGAATATGATCCTATCCGTGACATATATGGATCTTAACAAATATCCGCTATATCAGATACCTGTAGATCAGCTGTTTATTTCACATGAGTTTCAGTGTGGCAGCTTTTTACACGGCTCCCCCTGGTGGATCCATGATCCATTGCAGCTGGTTTCATTATAATTAAATGTATTTATCAAGGGGGCGTTTCAAGTCCTGCGGGGGGGTTTTCCTTTTGAGCAGGGGCCCACCCCGTGCCGATCACGGACCCGCACGGGTAGGCGTCTGAAACGAAGCGCTACATCTGTATATAGAGGATGCCCATCCACAATGTTGATTTAGCTCCGAGATCTATAACAATAATAGCACAAGGTTAGTTTCCAAAGGTGAGGAATAAGCTATTCCTTGGCATTGTGTGTACTTGTAAAGGCGCCTCGATGACTTCGAGGCGTGAAGATGGACGGTGTGGCACAGTGCGCTGTGCAATGATCATCAGATCAAGGGGCGAAACCCGCCGCTGCTGCGTCTGTAAAGCTGTCAACATGAAAATTGTTGACACCTGAACTTGCTCCTGTGGGTATTGTCCACAGTGGTGACCATTGCATGTATGATATGTGTAATGTGTATTTGTAAAGCGCTTTGAGCATCTGGAAAAGCGCTATAATAAATTAAAGGAATTATTATTATTTATTATTATTGTAGAACAATGCATCAAACTAGCCAGATATTGAAATATTATGTAAATAAATAAGGCCTCTGCTGGATTTCTGTGATGCAGAGCAGCAGCTTGATTTAAAAATGATGCTACTTGGTATAAAATGTCGGTTTTTAATCACTAATTAGTATTATGTAATATTTGATTATTCACACCAACCCTAGTATGGAGGACAACAAAATGACAAACATCAATAAATCAATCAAATAATCACTAAATAAATAAATGCTAAAATGAATGCTCAAATAACTATAAGAGGGAATAGGAAAATAATGTTTGGTATAAATAATTGCAGTAGTAAATAAATACTTGAGAGAATGAAGAAAAATTGGAAGAAAAATAACATTGAAATAAATACTAAATTAATAGTAAAATAAAGCATAAACACATGAGTAATTCATGAATATATACATAAATCAAGTACATAAATGCATGAATATAAGTTGGTAAATTAAGAGGGCTCTAATATGTCTTAAATTAATTTATTTTCATCCATGTATTTATGCATTTCTTTTTTCTTTCCTATCCTAACTACTCCTTTTCTGTCTGACTCGAGCTACAGCTATAGCTAAGCCTTATGTCATGGACTAACGAAGAGTAGAGTTGATATAAGAAAGTATTAGATAGTGTTAGCTAAAAATACGGCACGAAAGGAACTCCAATGTAACTTGAATTACTAACTCATGAATTCCTGTGTGTACTGTGCTGCGCTCACCGCATTGAGCATTCGCTCGCGATCTCAAGTCGTTTACAACATACTTTCAAGATGGCGCATGTGTCGGCATGCCGCTCCCTCAGCTATCTACCTTTAGCTATCTTGTTTTATGTTTGTCAGAATGTCTCTGTTCTGCTAGTCTATGATCGCCAAGCTCTCCTCCACCTAAGACCCTCACTGGAGTTTATACTGCTGCCCAAACCTACATCTGGCAACCGTAAATCGACTCCCCCCCCCCCCTCTACTGTCAGATATTCCCACCTACCTGCGCAGGTAGCCCTGCAGCCTGCCTCCCCGAAAGCGCTTTAGACGACGGGGAAAGCGTGGTGGCGCGCTTGTCCATCAAAAAGCACACCTGACGGCTTCTCCACGTATCAGATGTCATAGCCCTCCCGCTGCACGCCATGTGAGGGATCGATGGATTCGCCCTGTCTTTCCGGAGCTGCGGCCTCTGCTGGGTCCGCTGGCAGTTCCTCCTGCCCGACTTACGGCCCCTACACACGGCGGCGTGCGTTGCCGCTTCAACGCTTCTGCCCATTCACTTGGGGTGACGTCACGATTCGCCAAACTGCATTGTGGGAGCAAAGCGTAGCTTCTCTCGCGGTGCTCGCTGCAAAAGTAGAGCAATGTTCTACTTTTGCCGCCTCGATGGAGGCGTCAGCCAATCAAATCCCGCGTATGCAAATCTGACAGTACAAGCGCTAGCCAATCAAACCGTGTGTATGTTGGGAGAGCCAGACCGCAGTTATTTCCCATATGTCACAAAAGGGAGGAGAAAATGATCGTGGCGGTAGGGAATCACCCGGTACTATATGACCAGTCCCTCTTTACATACAGGGATACAAACCGGAAGAGCCAGGCATGGGGGGAGGTGGCAGAGACAGTGGGTGAAACTGGTAGGTTTTCGCCTGTTTGGGGAGTTTATATCCAGTGTACTTTGTTTGAATGGACAGCTAGCAAGCATAGACAGTATATTTAGCCAGCATGGATGTAGCATGAATGCTTTGCTTTGTATGTCCGGGGTGGGACATTCATGTGATTGGTTGTTGGTCGCGTTGCTCGCGTTGACTCCCCAAGCTCAAGACACGCCAAGCGGCAACGCACGCCGCCGTATGTAGGCTCCGTGACTGCTCCCGGTCCGCGCGGCGTTCAACGCGCACATCTTCGTCAGCTGAGACGCACTACACCTTCGGCCAGCCCGGAGCGAAAACTTTGCATGGCTTTGCTAAATGCTAGGTCAATAGCAAACAAGACGTTCCTGTTAAACGACTTCTTCACCTCTCGTGATCTAGATTTGATGTTCCTGACAGAGACCTCGGTCCACACTGGCGAGTATGTACCGTTTTCTGAACTTCTTCCTCCTGACTGTACTTTCTTCAGCTCCCCCCGTACCACCGGCCGTGGTGGGGGCATAGCATCAGTGTTTAGAGCTAATCTCCAATGCTGATTGCTTCACCCTGTAACTAGCTATGCTAGCTTTGAGTTGCAGCTTTTTGAGCTGAACCCAGCCTCGCCTATAATCTGCGCAGTCGTGTATCGTCCACCAAAGTCCAATAAGGATTTCATAACTGACTTTTCTGACTTTCTGTCCGGGATCATGGTGAAATATGATCGTGTTTTGATCTGCGGAGACTTTAATGTCCATGTGTGCTGCGAGTCCAAACCTCTGGTTAGGGACTTTTGAAATCTCCTCGACTCTTTTGGTCTCATTCAGTCCGTGGCTGGCCCAACACACGATAAAGGACACACCTTAGATTTAGTATTATCGTTTGGACTGTCTATCTCTGTGGATGAAATCTGTGCAGCAACGCTGATCTCAGACCATTTACCGGTTCTGTTTACAACCTCGATCCCTTCTGCGGGAGTCGAATCACGTGCCCCTGCGCGTTGTCTGCTTTAAATTAACCCCTTGACTGCCTTACAGTTTTCAGATGCTTTTAATGCTTCTCCAATCTGTAAATTAGAGGTGAACTGTGCTCTTAGTGCTGATGAGCTTATCTCCATGTTTGACTCGACATGCACACTAATACTGGATTCCGTTGCTCCTTTTACGCTTAGATGCACCAAAGTTCTCTTAGTGCCGTGGCTTAATGACTGTACTCGCGCTCTTAGACGCGCTTGCAGGCGTGCAGAGAGAAAATGGAAAAAGGATAAACTCCATGTCTCCTTAGAAATCCTTCGTGCTTGCCTTTCCGACTACCAGGCAGTCAAAGCAGCCAAAACGGAGCACATTTCTCTGTTAATCTCTAAAAACAGCCATAAACCTCAGGTTCTTATCCTCAACTCGATCATTAATCCTTGTGATGCTTCTCCAATTGTGCCATCGACTACCCTTTGCGATACATTTCTTAAATTTGTTATCGAAAAAGTATCTGCACTTAGGCTAGCCCACACTAGTGATACCCCAGATCCTGCTCCTTTTCTGTGCCCTGCTGTCCTCGACCACTTTGAGCCTGTATCTCTCTCTCGGATGTAGTCAAGCACCTGCGGCCGACAAACTGCACCTCAAACAGCATTCCCTCTCGCTTCCTTAGAGATGTTTTTGAATCAGATGGAGCAAGTGTTTTATTGCTTGTGTAATCCACTCGAATAATGCAGTGAGTTTTAGACCCTGTAATAAACAGCAGCTCCCACTTGGGGCAGTGCTGGTGCAGCAGAGTCTGCATATGAGGGAGGAGAGGAAGAGCAAGCCAGGTGTGGTTGTCATTGAGCCTCATTAACAACCACACCTGGCCTGCTCTTCCTCTCCTCCCTCATATGCAGACTCTGCTGCACCAGCACTGCCCCAAGTGGGAGCTGCTGTTTATTACAGGGTCTAAAACTCACTGCATTATTTGAGTGGGTTACATTCTCCCCCCCTAAATCTGCATGCATCCTTGCATGTTGCACCCTACACTATCTCAGAAGTTAAAGGGGTTAACTGGTTTATATAGGGTACAGTGTCAAAGTTGAGAGTTTGGGAGAAAGCCTGATCCAACCCACTGAAGATAGAGTGCATAAATGTCACCAGGGGGTTCCCTAAGGTTTGATATGTTAGCCTATCAGGAGCTTTTCTTTCTCTGGAGGATCTTCTCAGTACCATTTCCTCTTCATGGGAAGGGACACTACTTTCTGGCTGTGCGTTCTCTTCCCCATTTTCTATTTGTAATCCATTTTCGGTTGTATTTGGGCTACATAACTCATTCAGGTTCACTGGAATGGGAGGGAGACTTTCCTCAGTTCCAACAATCTAATGCTGAGGTGAGTGCTGAATTTGGATTTCTTCCCAGTTTCCTCAACTTTAACTCCATTAGGTTGGAATGCTGGAACTTTAGGATTGAGAGAAGACACATTAAAACTCAAATCCACTTCCTGACTCTCAGAGAGACATTGGTCTTCCATGTGAAAGTCTCTTCCAGCTGTTCCTTCAGTGTGAGGCTCTCCTCCGTATCCACTATTCTCTTGTGTGATCGGGCTACTTTGTTCCTTGTCCATCAATGTGACTGCTGTCTCTTCCATCAGTGTGTCGTAGTGGGAGTAGTACTCAATTTCATCTTCCATGTGAGGCATTTCATCTTCAACCTCAGCGAGAGCTTCGGGAACATCAGGAAGTGAAACTGTACTTGGTTCTTGTCTGGTTTTAGATTTTTGAGGGCATATGCGTTCAACATCAGACGGTAGAAATCCACAGGGCAAAAGCAAGTCTCTGTGTAACACTTTTTCAGGTCCTCATGTGTTCTCTGGCACCACGACATAGACAGGTGAGTCTTGGATTTGTTTAACCACAGTGTATATGGTTTTACTCCAGCGATAAGCAATTTTATGTTTTCCCCTGAAACTGACGTTTCTTACGAGGGCTCTGTCTCCTGCTGCCAGGGTAGATTCTCTTACTTTGTTGTCATACCTCTGTTTGTTCTGAAAAGCATTTTTCCGACTATGTTCAGTAGCTAAACCGTAGCTTTCAGTTAGACTTTCGGTCAACTTCTTTATGTACTCTGAATGAGATAGTTTGGATCTCTCTCCACTCAGACCAAAGGCAATGTCAATTGGAAACCTTGGCTGCCGGCCAAACATGAGTTGATAGGGAGAAAAGCCTGTGGTATCATTTTTTGTGCAATTATAAGCATGAACGAGGGGTTGCACAAAATCCCTCCATTTGACTTTGTCTCCTTCAAGTGTTCCCAACATTGCAAGAAGGGTTCTGTTGAATCGCTCCACAGGATTTCCACGTGGATGATAAGGTGTAGTCCTTGTCTTTTTGATGCTTAGAAGTGAGCAAAGCTCTTTGATCAGGGTTGACTCAAAATCACGACTCTGGTCGCTATGCAATCGTTCAGGAAATCCATAGTGGATGAAAAAGTTGTTCCATAGAGCTTTTGCTACCTTCTTTGCTTTTTGATCTGCTGTAGGAACTGCAACAGCATATTTTGTGAAATGATCCGTTATGACCAAGATGTCCTTGGTTCCTCTTCCATCTGGCTCAAGGGAAAGGTAGTCCATGCAGACTAGCTCCAAAGGGCGGTGAGTTCTTATATTCACCAGTGGAGCATTCCTTTCAGCTCGTGTCTTTCTCCTGACACACCTCTCACAAGTCCTGATTTTTTCATTGACATCTACGGCCATCCGTGGCCAATAGAATCGGGCACGAACTAAGTCAAGGGTTCTCTTCACACCCATGTGCCCAACAGCATCGTGGAGGCTTTCAAGTGATGTTTTTCTCTGACTCTTTGGAAGGACAAGCTGATAGGAAGGTTCTCCTTGGCTGATGCGTTTTCTGTATAAGACTCCATCGATCATGACCAATTGGTCCAATACTCTCAACATCAGCTGGACTTCTCTGTCTTCCCGCTGCCTTGTTCTGTATGTCAGACGGTTTCCTGAATTCAAGATGGCAATTACTCTACTGATGATTTGATCTTGTCCCTGTTGACGTACCCAGTCTTCAAGTGACATTTGTGGCAATGTACAGGACCCAAGCACATCAGTTTGACGGAAACCTGCTGGTATGGCAGTGCCATCAATTGCCAGGCACTCAATAGGTACAGGCTGGATTGCTCCTGGATCTGCACCTGAAGACAACTGATGCCTCTGACACACAGCCTTCACAGCTTCACTTGAGAAATCAGTTCCTTTGTCATTTTTCAGGAACTGAGCAATGAACCTCTCAATGCGGTTATCCTCATCCTCAGTACTGAAATCCACTGTGTCTTGGTCATGAGGATGTGGACGTCTGGAAAGAGCATCTGCATCTTGGTTCTTTTTCCCAGCTCTGTACTGGATATTAAAGTCAAAGTTGGAAAGAGCAGCCAACCAACGATGCCCTGCTGCATCAAGTTTTGCAGACGTCAATATATATGTGAGCGGGTTGTTATCTGTCATGACTGTGAATTTTGCTCCATATAGATAATCGAAGAACTTCTCTGTAACAGCCCACTTAAGAGAGAGGAATTCAAGTTTATGTGCAGGATATCTTCACTCACATTGGGAGAGTCCCCGGCTTGCATAGGCAACCACTCTCAATGTGCCTTCCTGCTCCTGATACAAGGCGGCACCAAGGCCATTGATGCTTGCGTCGGTGTGCACAATGTATGGTTTCTTGGCGTCTGCAAAACCAAGAATAGGAGCTGTAGTGAGCATGTGAATGAGAGTGTTGAATGCATCCTTGGCTGCTGATGTCCATTTGTCATTGAAGGGCTTTTTGAAATCCACACACTTTGAGTTTCGGCATGAGTAGGTGGACTTTCGCTTTGGTGGCAGGTACCCAGCTGTTAAGTCATTGAGGGGTTTTGCAATTTTGGAGTAGTCCTTTATAAACCTCCTGTAATATCCAGCAAAACCAAGAAAATACTTGAGTTCCTTGATGTTATTGGGCCTGGGCCAGGTAGTAAGGGCCGCTATCTTGGCTGGGTCCGTTTCCACTCCTTCCTCATATGCAGACTCTGCTGCATCAGCACTGCCCCAAGTGGGAGCTGCTGTTTATTACAGGGTCTAAAACTCACTGCATTATTTGAGTGGGTTACCTATGTACTAGGTTGCTTTCAATGAGGAGTAGAAGATTATATAAATAGAAAAAACAATATCAAATTAATATAGCCGGCATTTTATTAAACATTCATACAACACTTTCACAAACCCCTCATCCACCCCAGTGAAACCCAATCTGCTATCATGGACAACACAACAATAATCGAACCCGGGTAGTCTGTCGTTTCTCTCTCTCTCTCTGGTAATCCAATGACCATCATTCCTTTTTCTGGTGAGTAGAATCCTTTAGAATCCTTTTTCTGGTGAGTAGAATCCTTTTAGAATCCTTTTTCTGGTGATTTTACATTTAACCCTCTGGAGTCGGTGGACGCGCCGGCGCGTCCAGGTGCGCATAATTTTACGTAATTAATCATATTTTCGATTATAAGGAGTAGAAACATGATTCAGATATCCGCGGAATCGCTGGAAGGGTAGCTTTCCAGCGGTATCTCCTGTGAGACTGTAACCAGGGCACAGCAGCCAATATGACCGCTAAAAGCAGCTTGACTTTACATTGTGTGGGATTGGTGGATTCGTGTGTCCGTCAAGGAAATCTCAGCCGGCAGACATCATGGTCTGAAATGACCAATGGACATCGAGAAATCACTAAGGACCTACCCACCAAGTAAAAAAAACATAAACCACGTGTCTCCCATCAGTTTACGTCTGTGTGGAGAGAGAGAGAGACAGAGAAAATGGCTAAAAAAAGTTGCCGACTTCACTCGAGATTTTTTTCGCTAGCAGCAGTGAAGATAGAGCCTCAGATGTTCAGAACCTGAAGTTTTCGACTCTTCTGAAAAAGAAGAATACAAAGACAACAACAAGGATCAATTTGGACATGGGTAAGTGTAAATATAACAGTAATAGTGTACTGGCAATGTGTGGGGAATACCGCGAAAATGAACAATAGGTTTATTGATATATATTTGTTATCGATAGTCACTTTGTCCCAAGAACTTTTTCTTGGGACAAAATAGACTCCATTAGCAAACGTTTACTCTGTGTTAACGTTATTTTGGTGTGTAAAAGTGAGATTACATGTGTAGATGATTAAATTAATCATTTATTCATCCCACAACGGAGACATTTACAGTGACATGTTTTTGCCATCGATTATTTTATCATACTGTTCTGTACAGATGAGACTTTGTCATAGATTTATTTATGTGTGCCTGTTATTATTTTACTGTCCTGTACAGATGAGACTTTGTAATCAGATGTAGCCTATGTATATGTGTGTCTGTGATTTTATACTGAATGTAAAGTACAAACTTTCTTTTTATGTGTGCATTGTTATTTGTGCTTGAGCAACATTTTACTTGAACTTTATTTAAATTAAATTAGTTGTAATTATTGTCCTACATTTTTATTTGTTTTACAGAGAAGTTTCACAGCTGTCTGGGCCTAGTGGCCCACAGGCGGCGTTTATCCAGCAGCCACAACATCCATCTGTGCCGGCCCCCAGGTCAAGATCTACTGTGGCTCAAGGGCCTTCACCAGAGCCATCACCACCAAGGACCAGCAGACCAGCATCACTACAGCTGCCTCCACCTCCATCTGCGGCTGCCACCAGGTCAAGATACACCTCAGTACAAAGGCTCCACCACAGCCATCACCTTCAACCCAGCCAGCAAGGAGGTCTCGTGGAGGTCTCGTATAGCACTTGTACACCCCACCTACACAGCAGCCCATGCACCATCACCCCCACCTACACAGCAGCCAGACCCACTGTCTTGGAAGACAGACAAAGACCTTGACACTGTCTTGACATTTATAATGAATAGTTGGTTGAAAGTTCTGATGTTAGATTTTCCAGTTTCTTATATTTATATAAATGGTTGGTTGAAAAAAAAAAGGTTGAATGCTCAATTTGTATTTTTACACATCACATGAACCTTGGTATGTAATATGAAGTAATTATTCAGTCCTAATGTATCTCAGTCCCTGCTGTGGTGAAAGTAGAGTGATAAACACTTGTTTTACTCAAAATTTGAATTAAACTTTTTTCATTTTAGACATGAATTACACATTTATATAGAGTGTAATTCAAATATTTTACTGCTTTTGTGATTCTAAGACTTTGGTAACCAAATCTAAAACACCAAAACATTTCGATCACATGAGTACATTTGTGTTTTCACAAGAGTTTTGAAGATTTTCCGAAAATCGGATGTAACATTTTAAGCTTTTGAGCTAGTTATCTCATCAAACAGTGCTCTAAGGTGAGTAATTTGCATATATAGCAATACCAGAGATTGTCCTGAACATTTTGATATTTAACACATGGAGTGCCATGTGAGAAGAAATACATTTAAAAGCGGATTTAAGAAAACATAAAAAATTCGAGAAAATACCCTTAGACTCCAGAGGGTTAAACACCTCTCTTAGCTCAGGATGTGTCCCAGCTGCCTTCAAACATGCCGTGGTTAAGCCACTACTTAAAAAGAAAAATCTCGACTCTTCCATTCTCGCAAATGTTAGGCCCATCTACCTTTTTTATCTAAAGCCCTGGAGCGAGTAGTCTACGTCCAGCTGCAGTCATTTTTAACCACACATGGCATCCACGAAAAGTTTCAGTATGGCTTCAAACCCATGCACAGTACTGAAATAGGGCTGCACGATTTTTCTGACAAATATTGCGATTGCGATTTGCGATATTTATTTTTAAGCGACCCAACGGAAGTTTATTGTAAAATGCGGCCATAACTTCGGCTAGGAAGGTCGTATCAACGTACTCCCGTCTCTAGCACCCCCGTAGCCTGAGTTACGAGTGAAAGAACTAAACTTACATGAAACTTCCGTTGGGTTACTTTAAAGCAGTGGTTCTCAACTGGTGGGTCGCGGATGTGTGAGTGAAGGAAAAAAAAATAGAATTTTTATTTTATTTTATTTTGAAGGCCCGATTTTCTAACGCTGTGCATGCAGTCGGCGTTGGACTGGAAGTACCGGAGACCATAAACGGTTTTGAAAACTTCTGTCACATATTGATCATCTTCTCAATAAAATATCTTTGCTGATGTTTTTTCGAGTCTTCTGGCCAATCAGAATCAAGATTGTTGCCGGAAGTCCCCACGGAGAATAACTTAGCGGTAGAACTCTTCTTTATACATCCATGGGTGCAACTTCAGATAAAAATGAACACATAATGAAATATGACCCCCGGTCTGATGACTGACAGGTCACAGAACAATGGGAGCTATCTACCCTTACCCACAATTTAAAGTAAGTCACACAGACTATCTCCTCTTTAATCTTCTGCTGTCAGAACAAAGACAAAAACAATGGCATAACATATTATTAACATGTCGGCTAGTAATAGATTTATTTATTTTCTTCTCAGTGTACCAGAATGCATAGTTTGTTAGTATTTCTAAAAATCTCCTGGGGGAGAATCCCCCCAGACCCCCCTGCTGGGGTTGGGTTTACAGCATGTGTGCCTTTTTATATAGTTCAGCTTTGATTCCATCATCTCATTAAACCTTTTTTAAAAGCATACTTTAGTTATGTGAAGGAAAATAAGGGATATATGCACTGTACTTCACTTGTATTAATATTGTATGCTGAAAAGTGTATATATTACAGCACGATTTTTTGTTGAATAGTTTTGAGTGCTTCAAAATGTTGGGTCGCGATGTATTGACCAAGTAAAAAGTGGGTCCCGAGGCCTGACCAGTTGAGAACCACTGCTTTAAAGTCGAGCTTCAGTTTAAGACTCACCCTGTAATAGAAACATGTGATGGAGCATTACTAACCTGACTCAGATGGTTCACCAAACCATCTAGGAAAGCTCCATTGGAAACCATTTGGAAAGGGCAGGCACTTTCAAAAATACTTGGCAGGTGATTGGATCAATCTGTCTATCACCTTCTATCATGGGCCACTTCTGATTGATTAACAATGGCTGGTACATGTGGAGCACAGCACTTCTGATTGGTGTGGATGACTGACACAAGAAAAAATAGCAGGCTTTGCGATTTGATAATTGCATCATTTAAAATCGCGATTTCGATTTAAAATCCATTAATCGTTCAGCCCTATACTGAAACAGCCCTTTTTAAGAGTTTTTAATGATCTGCTCCTATCCGCCGACTCAGGTAGCTTAGCTGTCTTGGTGCTGTTGGACCTGACAGCTGCCTTCGACACTGTGGACCATAGTATCCTATTGTCACGGCTTGAACAGTCCGCAGGCATCACAGGCTCTGCCCTTGCATGGTTCAGGTCCTACCTGACAGACCGTAGCCTCTCAGTGCAGTTGCGTGCCTTCTCCTCTGCCAAAGCCCCTCTTACCTGTGGGGTTCCCCAAGGCTCGATTCTGGGCCCCATCCTTTTTCTACTGTACATACTGCCCCTAGGTTCAATTCTCACAAAACACAACATCCCCTTCCATTGTTACTCTGACGATGTACAGATCTATCTACCTCTCAATCAAAATGCCAACTCACTACAGCAGTTGATGGACTGCTTAACAGAGATTAAATCCTCACCCTCAATGACAGCAAGACCAAGGTCATCTTTTTTGGACCCCGACCTCCAGCCTCTCCGGTTGATATTCTGGGCTCCCTCAGTAAAAACATCCTCCCCTCTGTCATGAATCTTGGAGTGACCTTCAATAGCGCTTTTACATTTGATAAGCAGGTCAGCACCGTAGTCAAGACCTGCTTTTTTAAAATACGACTATTGGCTAAGACCAAGTCGTTTTTATCCTTTAAAGACCTAGAAAGGGTTATTAACGCCTTTGTTACCTCGAGACTGGATTACTGCAATGCTCTGTATGTGGGTATGGACCACACCTCAATTAGACGCCTGCAGCTAGTGCACGTCTTCTAACTGGCCAAGCGTGACCACATCACCCCAATTCTGGCCTCATTTCACTGGCTTCCAGTTCGGTTCAGAATAGATTTTAAAATCCTTTTAAAATCCCTAAATGGGCTGGCTCCGGCCTATGTAGCCGAACTCCTCCATCGCTATACCCCAGGCAGAGCCTTAAGGTCGGCTGATCAGCTGCTGCTGATAGTGCCTAAGACCAGGCTCAAAACCAGAGGATACCGAGCTTTCGCAGCAGCGGGCCCCAGGCTCTGGAATATTTTGCCCCTCCATGTGAGGTCGGCCCAGACCCTGGGGGTTTTTAAATCAACACTTAAAACTCACTTTTTCTCTCTGGCCGATCTCTCTTATCAAGAATAACTTTTACCCAAGACCTTTTCCCTCTCTAACCTCTTGAGTTTTATTAGAGGGAAACGGTTTGGACATATCTATATTTGTGTCTATATCTACGCCGGGATCCGGAGTCGAGGCTGATCTTCTTGCTGTGGTTCTGGATCCTCTATCCTGAGTTCTGGATTAAGTCGTGGACTTCGGGTCGTGGCTAAACCTGTCTCTGTGGTCCTGCCTGGGTCTCGTCTTGCTACCTCCCTGAAGGCTCCCACAGGATTGTAGTTGACATCTTCGTGGATTCATCTTCTTATTACAGACACATGCATTTCCTAACATTTGGACTACCTATGCTGTAAAATGTATTATCTCTTTGATTTACACACGGCATCTATTGCACGTCTGTCCGTCCTGGGAGAGGGATCCCTCCTCTGTTGCTCTCCCTGAGGTTTCTCCCATGTTTTCCCTCTAAACTGTGGGTTTTTCTCCGGAAGTTTTTCCTTGTACGATGTGAGGGTCTAAGGATAGAGGGTGTCGTTTTCTCATACTGATATTCTGAACAATCTGTGCTATTAAAGTGTCTCTACTGTAGGCTATTTTTATTATATGTACAGCACTTTGGCTCGACCAAAAATCGTTTATAAATGTGCTATATAAATAAAACTTGATTTGATTTGAGACTGTTACGGTGTGTGAAGCAGGTAGGACCCAAATGCAGATTAACGTAAAAATAATTCCTTTATTCCAAGGCTATGCTGACAAATACAGAACAGAACACTCACCGAGGACAAGCCAATACACAAGACAACCCGACAAAGAGAGACAGAAAACCCAGAACTTAAATACACCCAGGACTAATCACATAAACACGAGACAGGTGAGGAGGGAGGAGAAAACACATAGGTACCAGGTGAACACAATTGGCGCATCACTAAGCCACCAGGGTGGGAGGAGGGGGTCAGGAGGACGGGACTGACCTGACCGCCCAGGGGCACGGCAGAGGACCAGGAAGGGGTCTCGGGCGGACGGCCCGGGGGCAAGGCAGAGGACCAGGAAGGGGTCTCGGGCGGACGGCCCGGGGGTAAGGCGGAGTCCAAAAAGGGGGACTCGGGCGGACGGCCCGGGGGCAAGACAGAGTCCAAGGTGGGGACCATGGAGGGGCGAAGGCAGCGGCAGGAAGAGTCAGGGGGCCGGGCCCGAGGGCGAGGACCGCTGCACTCAGGGGGGCGGGCTCGAGGGCGAAGACCAGACAGCTCCGCAGGCCGGGCAGGAAGGCGCTGACGGGACAGTGCCGGAGGCCGGGCAGGACCCGGTGTCGGAGCTGGTGGGACAGGCCTCGGCAGGATCCCCCACGGAAGAGGACCAGGACACGGGATTGGCAGGACCCCCGGCAGGAGAGCAGTCGGCGGGGCCTCCAACAGCACAGGACAAAGGGTTGGCAGGACCCCCAACGAGACAGGACAAGGAGCCGGCCGGACCCCCGGCAGGAGAGCAGATGGCGGGACCCCCAACGGGACAGGACAAAGGGCCGGCAGGACCCCTGGCAGGAGAGTAGTCGGCGGGACCTCCAACGAGACAGGACAAAGGGTTGGCAGGACCCCCGGCAGGAGAGTAGTCGGCGGGGCCTCCAACGGCACAGGACTAAGAGTTGGCAGGACCCCCGGCAGGAGAGCAGTCTGCGGGACCTCCAACGGCACAGGACATGGGGTTGGCAGGACCCCCGCCAGAAGAGTAGTCTGCGGGACCTCCAACGGCACAGGACCTGGGGTTGGCAGGACCCCCGGCAGAAGAGTAGTCTGCGGGACCTCCAACGGCACTTCAGTAGGGACTTGAGATGGGACTAGAGAAGGGACTAGGAAAGTGACCTGAGGAGGGACTAGAGAAGGGACTACAGAGGGGACTAGAGGAGGGACCAGAGGAGGAACTAGAGAACGAAACTCGAGAGGAGACTCGAGGGGAACTAGAGAGGGGACTCGAGGAGGGACTAAAGGAGGGACCTCGAGAGGGGACTAGAGGAGGGAACTCGAGAGGGAACTCGAGAGTGGACTGGAGAGGGGACTCGAGAAGTGACTAGAGGAGGGACTAGAGATGGGACTAGGGAATTGACTAGAGGCGGGACTTGAGAAAGGAATTGAGTAGGGACTATGGCAGCTGGGACCAGGACTGGGGCCGGAACCATGGCTGCTGGGGCCAGAACTGGGGCTGTAACCATGGTTGCTAAGGCCGGAACCATGGCTGTAAAGTCCGGTTCTGGAGCAGGGACCATGGCTGCTGGGACCGGCACTGGAGCCGGAACCATGGCTGCTGGGCAGGGAACCGGAACACGGATCCATGGCTGTGTGGGGTGGTACTGGAGCACGGTACCATGGCTATGTGGGATGGTACTGGGGCAAGGAACCATGACTGCTCGCGGCTGAACTGGTTCTGGAACCCTGGCCCTTTGGGCTCGTGCTGCCAACCTGGCCTTGCGACCCCTTCCTTTAGGAGCCGTTTGGAGGCTCCGTGGACCTCCAAAGGCCAGACGAGTACCAGCGAATGGCTCCTGGACAGTAGCAAACACTGGGTGAGAAGCAGGGGCTGACGCCAGACGGACCACACCGATGCGTGTGGTGTCAAAACAGGATTTGGGAGACCTGGGTCTGTCAGGACTGGGAAAACAAATTGTGAGGTAATCCAAAAGCCTGGCAGGTAAGAATTTCACCAAACTTTGATTCCTCAGTGTAAGGTGGACTGCTTCTGCCAGAGCAGCATCTCGCTGCTGAACCCTGACCGCTCCTATCCATTGATCAGAGCAGGTAGCCAAAGAAAAAGTAAAATCCAATAATTCCTGCTCAAAAGGATCTGCTGGGCCCATATTTGAGGTCGGGTTGTAATGTTACGGTGTGTGAAGCAGGTAGGACCCAAATGCAGATTAACGTAAAAATAATTCCTTTATTCCAAGGCTATGCTGACAAATACAGAACACTCACCCAGGACAAGCCAAGACAACCCGACAAAGAGAGACAGAAAACCCAGAACTTAAATACACCCAGGACTAATCACATAAACACGAGACAGGTGAGGAGGGAGGAGAAAACACATAGGTACCAGGTGAACACAATTGGGTAATCAGAGAGGGAAACCGACAGAAAGCAAACAGGCAGGAAACGGGGGTGAACACTTTACAAAATAAAATAGGAAACCCAAAGATAGAAAAGGACACGAAAAATACCAACACAGACAAATACTAACAGAGACAGACCGGAAGTACTAGCGAATGACAATGTGGCTAAGGCTAAGCTACTACTGTAATTATTGACGCAACCTAAGCGACATAAACATACATAGCCCTCCTAATAGGGCATTCAGGCTTATGTTTGGAGGGCAACAAAGCACAAAAGGTGCTGCTGGCTCTGGTTCATGCTTAGTACAAGCAGCACCCAACTAGCTAGGCCTCGTTTCGCTAGCTAGCCAGCCAGCATTGTGAAGCGTGAACCTAACTGCACGACGAATATACACATGCAGACAATTATATTCGTCTATGTATAGCATAAACACGTTAAAATAACTGTTCATCTTCAATAACGTATGGTTAAGCAGCGGAATATTAAACAATTAGACTTACATAAAGTCCATCGACGGTGTAGGTTGAAACGCCAAGTACTTTTCTTTGTTTAATAGCACATAGAAAACACCAAGTCTACGTCCAGTGTGAACAGTCAACGTCAGTACCGTCATGCTTTGCGCATGCGCGTTACCTCCCTTCAGGGTCTGCCTCCCCTTTATGGGATTTAATAGAATAAACTGTACTAATTGTCTTACATTCAGTTTATATTCAACATATTCACGTTGTGTTAAATTGCTTGAACAAATCCACTTTATATTTGACAGATTTCAGTTATATTATATCTGAAAATGTTGCTTCATATTTATGTGGACCAAGAATCAGCTTTTTAAGTGTACCCATTTGAACCTTATGCCAGAGACTCCATTGGTCTCTTATTCCAAGCTTCTCTCCTGGACGCGAGAACAACGAACAAAAACTAATAAAAGTCCCCGAAAAATGCAAGTACAGCTCCACCTCTGCAAACGAGGACCACCATGTCCTGACACTGGAGGAGTACTGGGGAAAGCTGTACTTCACCTTCCTATACATATTAAGGCAGGAGCTTGAGAGGTGTTTCAGAGGTGAGGGAAAAAACAGCAGTGATATCCTTAGGTCTCTTCACAGTCTCACTGACCCAGCTCAGTGGAAGAATATTGACCAGGGTCTCAAAACTGTGCATTCATTTTGTGAGTTATATGGCTTCCAGGGAGAGGAGATCCATCTAGAAACAGAGCTAAGAGTCTTCCATGCAACCTACACATGTCCAGAGAGGACTGCAAAGGCAATGCTGGATGTTCTCAAAGAATTTGATGCTCACACCATATTTCCCACACTGTTCAAGCTCATCAAAACCTATTGCCTGTCTCAACGGCAACTGTAGAACACATGTTTTCAAAGCTCAAAATAATCAAAACAAGGCTGAGAAATCTATGTGGTCAAGAGCATCTGTCTGATCTTCTCCTACTGGCTGTAGAAAGAGAGATCCCTGTTGACAACAACGAGGTATTGAAGATTTTCATTGAAATGGTCCCCAACAGGAGGCTTCTTCTCTAACACTTTGAGCTGTACCTGAACTGAACACAGACTGAATCACAAATGCAGCAGTTGGACATAAAGGTCTAAAAGTCAACTTAGTGTAACTTACAATGACAGTGTTGTTTTTTTATTTGAACCTTTTACATTAAAAACAAGTTAGAATTTCCAAGAGGTCTTGTGTTTTTTTCGGGGGGAGGTGCCTTTTTTCCAGTTTAGAGCAATAGCCCCTCCAAATGTCTGTGCCCGTCCCTGCATATGGGTATGTATTTAAAATTGATTAAATATTGAAGGCTTTTATTAGGATACCTACCTTGTCTCTCAGTGTTTCAACAGCTGCCGTCACTATGAGCATCCACAATGCATTTGACTGAACTATTTGAATACATAACTAGCTTAGGTGCAATGACATTTCTCATCATGTTTTAACGAACATTTGAACTTACAACGAAAATTGACAGCCCTACTTTGGCACCAACAGTTTCCAAAACTACATTTCTAACTACAAGTTAACATTATACAGTAACTGTGTGCAAATAATTCAGGCATTTCTGTGAATCTGATGACACAACCTCTGGCTAATGTTAGCTAACAAATGCGTATCTGGCTAACATCAACACTCTCTTTCACATGTTTAATATCAAACTCTCTGAGGGCCTAAGATATACTACAAAATAATATTAAAAAATATATATTATTTTTAAAAAATATTTTTTTTTGGTTATATTTTTAATTAGTTTTACCAAAATAACTTGATTTAATTGTATTTAAAATAACATTTCCAAAGAAATAAATCCTTCGAATCTGCCTATTCAGTTTCTGTTTGAATGTGAAGGGTTAAATGAAAGAAGCTCCTTTTGCCGTCTCTGCGAGGTGAAGACAGGTATGGAGTCAGATTTGGGTCAATATTGTAGCGCGTAAAACAAGCTACTCACGAGCGGAAAATGTGCTTTTACACACGCATAAAATGACCCTCGTGCGCAGATTAAACCCCCACGAGCGGCTATGCGCTCGCGAGCGAGAGAGACAGCCTTTTTGCTCGCTCGCGGGAGTGTCAGTCTCACTCGCTCGCGGAGTCTGTCTACGCGCGTGAACAGTTTCTGACACTTTGGGGCGGAGCCACTGGACTTTGATCAATTAATCAATTAATTTGATATAAAAACAATTACATTAATTCTAGGACTGCAATAGGCTAGTTGCACGGGATGACATATTTCCATTTCCGGTTCATTGAGTGTGCGCTTGTAAACTTCCGGTCTACGGTAGAGCGGGTAGATAGCGAAATAGATAGAGAGATAGATATATAGATAGATAGCATACAGATAGCGGTAGAGCCAGGGGCGGCGGGTACTGAAGGCTAAGCCTTCCCAAATATTTGTGTCACTGCATCCTGGTAAAATTTAAATATAATGTATGTCTTTGTTTCTTTGACATTAGCGCTGCTATGCAGCCACCGGACAGCGTGCAGTTGCACGCGCAGGTATCTTTGTGTCAAGTGGGCTTCACTGTCGGATCGTAATGCGATTGGCCAACCCCTCTGTGGCCAATCGCATCACGATCCGACAGCGAAGCCCGCTAATTTCAAATAAAAAAATTAGCTACTGTATAGTATAGTGTACACAGTACATTGGCGGTCGAAAATGGATATACAGACTTTTTTCAAGGCAAACATTACAACTAATCCCGATGCCACGACGAACACCTGGAAAGATAAGGTTACAACGAAGCCAGGCAGTGCCTGGGGCAAGCCGGGAATCGAGCCGGGAACGGCGGGATGCGAGCCGCGAACCGAGCCGGGAGCGGCGGGAGGCAAGCCGAGCCGGGAGCCGCGGAGGGAAGCAAGCCGAGCCGGGAGGGAGCCGAGCCGGGAGCCGCGGCGGGAGGCGAGCCGGGAGCCGAGCTGGGAGCCGAGCCGGTTGCGGCGGGAGGCAAGCTGGGAGAGATGGGAGCAGCCCAGCCAGTCAGTGCTCTGCCTGACCTACTGCTGCCGCTACTGACTTGGGAGACAGAGAAAGCGGACTACCCGAAAACGGTTTTCGGGAAACAGAGAAGATCGTTTTCATCTGAGTATACAAGACCTACACTTTTGTAGAATACAGCAAAGAGGCAGACGCTGTGTTCTGTTTTCCATGCAGGCAATTCCAGTGCAGCAGCGGCTACAGAGATTCTGCCTTTTTAACTAACGGTGTACGGGATTGGAAGAATGTCTTGCTAAAATGACATGCGGAAATCACATCGGCAGTGCATGGAGCTGTGGCAAGGCGATGTAGCATCTAAAACCACTGGTTCTGTCGCTGCCCAGTTGAGTGGCTCTCACAGAGCAATTGTTAAGTGTAACAGGGAATATGCAGCCGATATTGTGGATATGGTGCTGTATCTAGGCAAACAGGGGCTTCCTCTACGAGGGCATGATGAACGGGAGAGCTCTTCGAATTGAGGACACTTTTTGGAGCTATGAAAATGGTTCTCAAAGCGCAACACTGCTTTCAGTTCCAGGTTAAATGGCCCATTCAACCTTACAAGCCATGACACACAAAATGAACTGTTGGAAATAACAGCGAAACAAGTACAAAACATCATCATTCGTAGCATTGAGGATAATGGATTTTACACTATTTTTGTGGACGAGGCACGTTCATTTAAGCAGGAGCAAATGACAGTGTGCGTCAGATATGCAGAGGGACTGGAAATCAAAGAGCGATTCCTTGGATTTGTGGATTGTTCAGAAGGGGCAGACGCAGAGGCACTATTCTTCCAAATCAAGCAGTTTCTGGAGCAATGCGGACTGTACCGTTTACCAATTGTGGCACAGGGTTACGATGGGGCAGCCGTCATGTCTGGTCATGTTAATGGTGTTCAAACAAAACTACGCCAGGATCACCCGTCGGCTATTTACATCCATTGCATGGCCCACAAATTGAACCTTGTTTTGGTGGATGCGTGTAACCCCCTGATCCCACCAGAAGCGTCTGCGCTGCGGCTGCGCTGCGGCTGCGCTGCGGCTGCGCCGCGCTGCGACCTCCAGGCGCGTTTCAAAACGTTGCGGGAGCGGAGCGTCGTGTGTGCAACCTCGCAGTTGTTGTTGATTTTGGAATATTTCCTGGACATTTGTACTTCTACAAGTAGTAGGCTACGTAGTTAAATGGTTTATGTTTGTGTCTGTTTAAATCGTGTTTATTGTTGTTATTTCCTATTTTGTTGTGTTGTAGACTACAGACACAGTTAATAATAATTGTAATATTCCAGTTATAAACGACATGAATCAAAGATGTGTTGCTGTATTTCAGTGGTAAAAAAATATGCATTCATCATCATAATTATTCTATATATATATATATATATAATTTACAGTGCCTGTAAACCGGAGGAGAACGCTGGCATGTATTCTCCTACTTGAAAGACGGTGGTGGGGGGGAGGAGAAGGAGCCGGTTTTGGGTGCACCCGGTGCACCCCCTCAACCAGCAAAGCAGACAACAAGGTGATTTTCATCACTTCCTGCCTGCGCTGCGCTGCACCGCGTAAAAAATAGGATTCATCCTATATTTTAGAAATTCCTTGCGGCGAGGAGCTTCTGGGACGCTTCGAGCCGCGGCGCAGCGGGTCTGGTGGAATAGCACCCATTGACTAGAGTGGCCGCGATCGCTAAAAACGCCGCAGCCGCTCCTGGTGGGATTAGGGGGTTAGTCTAATCCCACAGCAATGGGGTTTTTTCTCACCCTTGAGAGTCTGTACATCTTCTTCGCCCAACCAGGAACTCATCATGCATACAAACAGCGTCAAAATGAGCTGGGTGTTAAAGCGGAGCTTACAGCACTGAGCGACACAAGGTGGGCTTGTAGGTGGAAAAACGTGTCTGCTGTAAAAGACTCTATGAAGCCCCTGATCTCCACCTTGTCCGAACTGTCGGTGCCACCTTATCGCAGATTTGTTGAGGCGTCTGGTCTGTTAAATGCTGTAAGAAGTGCAGATTTCTGCGTGAGTCTGATTATTTTCCATCAGTTACTCAGCATGGTGCATGTCACACACAAGGCACTTCAAGGGAAAGAGACAACCCTGTCTAAGGCTGCAAGTGTCATTGAGTCCATGATGAAATGCTTTGAAAACATGAGGGCAACAAGTCAAAAGTGGGAGGACATCTGGATTGAAATCCAAGCATTCTGTCAGTCAGTTGGCGTATGCATTGAAGAGAACGACGAGAGACCGCGCAAGAGGCCTGTCAAACAACCGTCTGCTCTCGACTGTGCATTTGTCACCAGCACCCTTGGCCAAAGAGAGTACCAAACAAGCACAGACAAAAACAGCTTGAAAAAGAAATGGGCAATTCAGCTCTACTATCCTGTGCTGGATACACTTCTAGGTGAGTGTTCAACACGGTTTTCACCGCAGTCAATGGCCATTGCAGAAAGTGTGGATGCAGTGTTTAAATGTGACTTCAGAGGAGCAGAGAGCCTTCTCAGCCAATACGCAAGCCTCCTCTCCATCAACTCAAAACTTGCACTGACTGAGATGACGATGGTGACGACAAAACTCCCAAGCGTATCAGTTGAAAATATAAAAAAGGAACTTGCCACTGGACATTATCCTAACTTCAAAAAGCTGTTTTGCCTGGCTCTCTCGTTACCCGTTGGCACAGCAACATGTGAGAGATTGTTCTCAGCAATGCGGCGTATCTGGCTCAGAACAACGATGCATCAGGAGAGGTTGACAACACTGAGCCTGCTTCACATTGAGAGCAACCTCACAGAGAAAATCAAAGCAGAGGACATTATTGACGCCTATGATGCCACGGCGAAGCGTCGCATATTGCTCCATTAAGGTAGGACAATGTTATAAGCTGCCAAGTATTGATATTGACACTGTTTATTGTTTAAAAAAGTGAATGTTAAAAATAAATAAATACATGGACAGATGGAGGAACAAGGAATAAAGCAGCAACCTCTACTGATAAACAATACAATAAAAAGCTTATACAGCACCGGGCAGGGGTAGACATTAAGGGTAAAAATCAATTTTCATTATCAATGGCCCCACATTGTAACGTTGTACTTGTAACAACGACAACCGCCTCACAATACGCTATGTTGTAGCGTTAATAAACTAAACAATTTAATTTAGTAGTTTAGCCTTCCCAAACCTGAGCCTCACGCGCCGCCTATGGGTAGAGCAAAGTGAGAAGGCTAACGTTAATGTGATGGCACTATTTTACACTCGATGTCTCCAAGACCTACCGAAGGTTAACATCAGTGATGTACATCGGCTGGTACAAGTGGCAAGCTCAGGCCCGATGAGCAAAAGAGAAAAGGGGTTCAAGATGTACATATCCAGTTACATCGACAATTATGAAGGTAAGTGACAAACAAAGCTGTAGTTACTGGCTAACGTTGACAACTTGACAGTCTTGATATTGTGTACAGTGTTTTAATGATGTACTACACTGAACAAAAATATAAACGCAACACTTTTGTGCTTTAATTGGTGTTGGATTTAATTGGATTGGTGGACAAATCTCTACATCTATTTTCTCATAGGAGAAAAACTTGTCTCATCTTTCCTTTTAGTGTTAGACGATGTTAAAGCTGTCAGCAACAGAGGCATTCTAAGAGCTTAGTTATTATATGTTGATGTTGGTCCATTTCCTAAAAAAACAACACGGCAACTGAGAGTAATGCTCTCTCTTTTCACTATTGGTCTGTGTGTGTGTTTTGGTGTGTGTCCGACACCGGCATTTGTTTTCAAATTACCATGAACAGTAATTTACACACATCTGGCTAACTCCATAGGTATATGTGTATTCCCAAGTGAAAGAAGTTCCATAAGAAAGTATATCGTGCGCAAAAAAAAAAGTTCACACAAGATACGTTTTTATTTTCCATTAACCTTTAGGGGCTCCCTCCTTTGCACATTTTGCCTGACTTAATATACCATAGAAAAATGAAATTAGGTAAATCTAACATCAAACTAGTTTTATGTTTTGGTTCTTTCATTAAAGATGGCTTACAGATCAGCAATGTTTAACTTGATCGTGATCATCCTCACTCTTCAGAGATCATCCTTACTCCTCAGAGCATAAATAGGAAGATTTGAACGGCCTGCTGCAACAATATGAGGGTCAAGTGCTGATAAAAGAGAGGATTGGCGTGTGCCTAGAAGCGGAGGTCGCCAGTTCCCTTTACACGTGTCTGCAGTTAAGAGACAGTTCATGGTGGTAACCTTTTGAACCTTGTGATTTGTTGCACCCTGAAGAAATGATGACTTTTGGAGTGTGTGAGACCTGGGGAAGAGTGTCGTGAGGACACAGGGTTATGGCTGACTTTGTTGCTGCATTCACTGTATGTCATTCAACAGAATAGCGTCAGCTGAATGTCAACAATGTAAAATGTAAATGTAACCTCAAATAACATTTTCTTTTACTTTGTGTCACTGTGCCCCTCTTCATGTCAGCCTCCACCTTACCTTTTTCTTTACACCCGTCCCCCCGCCTACTCCTTCCCTCCTCATTCTGGGAGAACAACAGAAAGCAATTGGAAGGCAGTGACAGGTGACGCTTTGGATAAAAGTCCCTGTCACTGTGCTCAGCAGAGAAATGAAAGAACCAAAGGAAGAAAGGTTTGAGTTGGAGGGATGAGGAAGGAGCGGAGGTACAGATGAGAACTGAAGTCAGGGAGTGTCGCCCGGGGCTCCCAGCCTCTAATTGACTACAGTGGGTTGACGTAGGCTCTTTGTGACTGTCACTGCCGACACACACACAGACCCACACACTTACATACACACCTATACAACCATAACATCTACCCTGCACCTGACCTCTGCTACACACCAGCTGACAGCAGAGTATCAGAGAGGCTTCAGCTCAGCACGGGCAGTGTTTTCAGGGGCAAAACATTACATGTAATTTGTTAGACGCTTTTATCCAAAGCGACTTACATACATTCAGTACTGTGGACAATCCCCACAGGAGCAATTTGGGGTGAAGTGTCTTGCCCAGGGACACAACTACATGCTGACTGCAGTGGGACTCGAACTTGCTATCCCCTGATTTGAAGTCCAGCACATTATCCACTGAGCCACAGCCGCCCAAAACAGATCAACATTGGTGTTCGATGCAAAAATCCCACTGTTCACCAGTTGGAAATGCTTTTCACTATGACTTCTGAAGGTCACATCAGTTTTTTTAGACCACTTGCTGGCAGCTCAACAAACTCTGAATGGAACTCTGAAATAAGTTATCACCTTATAAAGTTGATATGAAGAACATAACTTAATTTAGCTAACTTTTTACATGGCTACAGACTACTACTCATGACTTTTCTTTCAGGTTCTGATTTTTAAACTGAGAACTAGCAGCCATGAGGAAATGATGTACATTTTTCCTTTATGTTTTTTATTCTTCAATATGGATTAGAATAAATACAAAAATTCCAAAGAAATATTCAAATAGAAATCAATCAAAAGGTATCCCAGACGGTCTGAGTCAATTGTAATCTTTATTAATTGAGTAAAAAGGGTGCAGTGCAGCCATTGGTTGGGACCTGACTGCATGTCTGATGAAGCCAGTTACTTCCTGCCTGTTTATTCATCACTTACACAGATACACATGTTTTTCACAAAAATTCATTACCAGAGAACCGTAATATGCAACTTGGTTTAGGTGGAGAATACATGTATGTGCGTGTATTATTAAGTAATGTTACTTGTACATGTTACAGTAGAATTGACTTAGGACGATTTACTTTTAGAAACATATTTTTCACAGAAAATTCTATTTTTGACGAATACTTGAATATTAGGGGTGTAACGGTTCAAACATTTCGGTTCGGTACGTACCTCGGTTTTTAGGTCACGGTTCGGTTCGGTACGTTTTCGGTACAGCAGAAAGAATTATCACAAAACATAACATATATTTTTTTTAATTATTATTAAACTGTGAATAATGTATTCACTCAAATAAATGCAAAATATAATAAAATAAACATTAAGGTGCAGCTTTTCGATGAACTGAAATAATCTGTATTTGAACTTTACTGTACTAGTACTCACAAAACAAACTATTAGTTTTGGGTTTTTAATTATTATTAAACTATGAATATTCACTCCAATAAATATAAAATATAATAAAATAAACATTAAGGTGCAGCTTTTCGATGAACTGAAATAATCTGTATTTTAACTTTACTGTACTAGTACCTAAGCAGCCAGCTTGACATTATGACTTGCTTGTCATTGTATTTTCATGTTTTTTTAAAGAAAGATGAACTTGTCCACATTGCTTGCCGAAAGGGCAGATCTGCTGGCACTAGCAATGTCTCCTGCTGTGGAGAACACCCTCTCGCTAGGGTCAGAGGTAGCAGATACAGCCAGGTAGCGCTTTGCTAACATGGCAACATAAGGATATTTGAAGTTTGTAATAGCTTTGGCTCGGTCTGAAGTTTTTGCGAGTGGTGGAGGCTTAAATGCTAGCGGGAGTTGGGTTTGCACTTCAGTCTTTTGGTACCGGTGATATTCACGTTCGGGTGATGCCTTTTCAAATGAGTGTGCAAGTTTGATGTATTGCCAGCCGCGTAACCAATTTTAGTTGAACAATGCCGACAAACAGCTTTGGTTCAGTCCACCTGTCTTTGTCCGTCATCCTTGTACGTAACTGCGAAACCAAAATGTTCCCAAACCGGAGACTTCAATGATGCTGGAGGATTTTCGAGCTCAACTTTATCTGCGAATTGACTTGCTCGCTCTATGCGTTGAACACAATGGGAGCAAATTACTCTGAATGCTGCGACGCAGCACCTGAGATTACTTCCAAGAAGTTGTTCACGTTCTCAATTTTTTACGTTTAACGTTATATTCGTTCGGTACACTTCGGTACACACGTGTACCGAACCGAAGGGCCTGTACCGAATAATTTCGGTACGGGTACGTGTACCGTTACACCCCTATTGAATATACATAGTCCTCAGAAGTCCATATATGGAGGTCAGGGAGGAATGGTAGGTCAAACAAACACAGGACTTGCACTCAGTGTACCACGGAGCCAGAGCACTGAGTATAGGAGAGGAATGTTGACTCTAATGCCATAGCTTTTCACAGTATGAAGGTTTTAACCTGGACAGATCAACATGGCATTTTATGATGCAGAACTAACCTGCTCTGGACCAGGGTTCAGATGATTGAAATCATAAAAAGAATCCTTCATTAAATAGTTACACTAAATATAGCATGATTGTAGTCAATCTGTGAGTGGTACAGATTTTCAGTTAAGGAGAATGAGCCTCTCCGCTCACACAGGGTTCAAATAGGGACAGAAAGAGCAGGTTGGTTGATCACAGGCGTTTATTAGCTCCAAACAAAGTATACACGAGTCTCAAACGTTGCCCGTGTGGGAACCTTCACAGGTCCTTTGGCGACCTTCCAGGATCCTGCCTACTGCAAAACAGACCAGAACCAGGTTACGACGTGCTTTTATTCCAGCACTGATTACCTGATTCCGATCAGCTGTCTGGCCTCCGGCCGAGCCACTCCCTTCACTCCAGCAGCCGGCGCCCTAACCACACCCCGCTGCCACAGAGAATAATGTGTCTTGTTGAGACTAGATGTTACAAGTTTGCCTCCAAACTAATCTCTGTGTTACAGTAGCATGACAGGTGTCACAGCAGAAAACCAATGTGTATTTTGTTTTATAATAATTCTATATGCCTGAAGTGTTCTCTGGGCATTTACCCACAATGGCTCTATATAAACCTCTTAAATAATAGATGAATAATAAATTTGCATGTGGCATACAAAAGAATAGTTCACCAAATTATTTATCAGTACAAAGTTTACTGTCATATGGAATACGGTATAAAACGATTTGCCTGTCATCAATAAAAACATAAATTCAATAAATCCATTTTATTTCACTTTAATGTTGTTTGGCCAACAACTGAAATGATTTCCGCGTGTCCTTTCTTATGAGACAGTGTCAAACCCTAAAGCAGTTCTTGAGTATATCATTTTTTATTTAATTTAAACCTTCAGAGCTGTGGAATTGTCAACATTAACAGGAGGCACCAAATGAATCCTGTGGTTAATTAAATATATGACTAAATATATGACGCACCACATGCTCCCTTTTATGAAAACGAGAACAGAGCCTGAGGATAAACACCCGGGTTAATAATGACGGTTGATAACCACAGAAGAAGAACACCCAGGTTAATAATGACGGTTGATAACCACAGAAGAAGAATGACTGGGATAACAATGACAGATGATAACCACAGAAGAAGAAAGTGTGGGTTCATAAAGACCGCTGAACTTCATGTTAGCCGTTATCTCTGGTTAGCGGTTTTAGTTTTATCGAGGTCGTAAGAACCCTGGCTCTTAACTCGAACTACAACCTCCAGTAGACTGTTGCAAGAGTGCTGTGGGAAACCAAAAGTCATTTTTGACTTGTTTTTGCACCCATAGTAAAAAACATTATTTAATAAGTACTTCATATTCATTTCTGTAGGAGACAGGGTTTACCCAAGTACACATATACATGCACACACATGATGAATGAGTCTTGTATTTATTCCAACAAATTTTACTTTTTCCTTCTCACCACTTCGCCCTGAAGTGCAAGTCAAAACAGGATTTCAGGAAAAACCACAGCATTTCAGAAAACACCACAGCATGTCAGGAAAAACTACAGCATTTTAGAAAACGCTACAATATTTCAGAAAAAATGCTGTCGTGTTTCCTGAAATGCTGTAGTGTTTTCTGAAATGCTGTTTTGACTTGCACTTCAGAGCCACCGTACACCACTCTCCGGACACACACACACACACACACACACACACACACACACACACACACACACACACACACACACACACACACACACACACACACACACACACACACACACACACACACACACACACACACACACACACACACAGTTACTGTAACTCTAGGAAACTGGTGACAGATGGACCCAAAGGGCTTTTGGAAACCTTTTATCATGCCAAAGTTCCACTGGGGCTCATTCAGAGGGCCTGCTAGATGAAAACATGTTGATAATGGCCGCGGCATATATAGATAGAAGAGGGACGGGAGGCAAATCGGATAACTGGATGAATAGATGGCCTGATGCATGAGACGTCCCGTCTGAGTGGTGAGGGAGGGCAGAGGGGGCGCTGCTGAGATCCCAGGAGGTCTGTCGAGAGGTCAAGACCAGATGGCATTAGATACACACACACACACACACACACACACACACACACACACACACACACACACACACACACACACTGAGTTTTTATAGGAATATATAAAAAGGTAACACAACTAGATCAGAATACTGTGTGCGACTTTTCGGGCATTTTAAGCATTTATTACATATCTGTCAGTGAGGAGGTGATAGGATATGAGGGGAGAGAAAGGTGGGCAATAAAACAAACTCAACCCTTCATGCAGGTTCAATTAGTCAGCTGTATAGTCAAATGTTCTGAAATATCAAAATAGAACCGAAGGTAAAATTCACCATCCACTGCATGGCATTGTCATCACAAGCCTTAGGGAAGGATGCCAGAATCCGGATTTGTTGACGTAATTTATTCAGACCCTGCCAGCTGGATCTCTTTTGCTCTGCAGACTCTAAAAGGTGTCAGTTTGATGTAGAGGAACATGATGGCCAGGGGAGGGGGGTCAAATAAGAAACAACCATGCTGTAATTCATGTTCCATGTTATTAAAAAATAATGATCACTAGCCTTATGAAGCCTTTTTTATCTAGCACGGATATAGATGCACATCAAGATGCAATTGATGCTAGGGTACCTTCATCATGCATTTCTGTGTAGCACGTTATTATAGGCAAAGCTCACATATAAGTTACTATTATATGTCACATTGCAATATTACATGTAACACTAAGGGTTCTTTCAGTTGAAGTAAATGCACATTTACTAGGGATAATGAAAAGAAATGTCAGTTGTTTCTGTTTCTCAGATTATGTCAGTGTCTGACTGCTTGTTTTATAGTATATAGCAAATAGGCATTGTTGTGGCCCTTGATATGGCAATCTCTGAATTAGGGATGTTCCGATGGATCGGCCGATCAGGAGAGCCGATCACATGACGTAAAATACATGACACTTTTCTCTGTGCTTGGTAAAAACACTGGGAATATTTTAAGGTGTCTGAAAAAGACAGTAAAATAGCGGTATGCAACGTGTGTGAAGCAGAAATCCTGCAGCTCCGCCCGCTGTGACGGACCGGTGAGCGGAGCAACACGCACACTTCGAGTTAAACCTAAAACACTTAGCTATTTCATCTACCTTTAACAACAAGCTAAACTAGTTGTTCATTAGTTTACCTTAGTTTAGTTTATATGTTTATTCTTCACTGTCGGGTGAACATTACTGGATCAGTGAGCTGCATGAGACGGATACTGTCAGGAGAGAGAGAGGAAAAGAGAGCGCTTCCGCTCATTTCTCCCATTTTATTTATCCAATTTAATGTAAACTTGAATAATGTACTTCATTTGAATGTAATAATTATGTTGGTTGTTGTTTGTGGAAGCGCATCATGTATTGAAAAATGAATCTGAACTTTTCACACCGCTACAATTATAAACTGAAGCAATATAAAAATGAGCCCCATTAACTGAGTTTTAAACATCACTTTAAATGGAAGATCCCCATAGCCCCCACCCACCATATGATCGGATCGGCGATCAGCCGATACTGATTCCGGTGATCGGCCCCAAAAACCCTGATCGGAGCATCCCTACTATGAATATAATATGATGGCAAGTCAATATTCCGAAACGCCAATAGTCCGAGAGCCAGTTATCGCGAAAACCAACTCCCATTGATCAACAAATACTCTCCCTGCCGAAGCACAGAGCCCTAACCATCCCAATCTGCCACTGATTGGCTTGGTTTGTCTGATGGGGATGGTTATGTTTATAATAACAATATAGTGGTGGGCCAATCAGAGGCAGAGTAGGGTGGGTTATTCCTACAGTGTCATCCTTCTTCATATCAGAAAGCTGTATGGTGTATTGCCATTCCAACAGGATTAAGTAATATATGTTTCCAGGTGGTAGCAATATCATTTTCTCATTCCTCTAACTTAATAACATTTGATTCTGGCTGTAGGTCTACCTGGAAGGAAACATCTCTGCATGAAATCTTGTTGTCAATTGAGTACAATAAAAGTTATTTAAGGGCAGTTCAATTAAATATTTTCCTAAACTCCTAAATGATCTGAGAAATGTGGGATAACTGGAAATCTCTCACATATCTTCTGGGAAATCTAGTACTGTAGAGATTTTAGCAAGATGTAAAAAAAGCAATTGAAATAAAAATGAAAGCAAGTTATGTTGTTTAATATGAAAGAGCCACATTAAAGGTGAGGGCCACCATAGATGTAAGAACAGAGTACATGATACATACTGCTGGTCCTGTGAAGAGGGTCTCCTGTTGGCTGTACTTCACTGTCTAAATGCGGGGTGGGGGGAAAGAAAGTAAAGCCCTCCATGAAGGTGTCACATGATATGTTACTAACATTAGATTATATTAGATATACTTCATTATAAAATCTAAATTACATCAAATAAATAGTCTATTGGTCTAATCTTACCTGTGGGAATAGACAACAAGTCTGCTCCTCTGCTCCACACTGACTCTGAATATACATTACATTACATGTCACTTGTTAGACGCTTTTCTCCAAAGCGACTTACATACTCAATACTGTGGGCAATCCCCACAGGAGCAATTTGGGGTGAAGTGTCTCAGGGACACAACGACATGCTGACTGCAGTGGGATTCGAACTTGCTATCCTCTGATTCGAAGATCAGCTTACTAACCCACTGAGCCACAGCCTCCCCCCAATATATGAAATATTCTTGATAAATAAATCAGTGTTCACACGCTGCTACAAGCACATGGACACACACACACACACACACACACACACACACACACACACACACACACACACACACACACACACACACACACACACACGCACACGCACACGCGCACACACACACACACACACACACACACACACACACGCACACAAACAAAACACTTTCGAACTTCCAGATTCTGCGGCCCTCTGGACTGATTTCACTCTCATGCATAATGCATGAGCTAAATGCTTAAGTTGAATTATTAGGATGTTTTATTCTCTTCTCCCCGTTAAGGATGGCTGGTTCTGGGGTGGAGGCGCCGAAGCACTTGGGCACTGTGGAACATGATTTGGATTAATTAGTAATGGTGAGTGTAAGGTGCAGGAGATGTAGCATTAATGCAGACCGGCTGAGGGCACGGTGCTCACAGCTGCTTCCTCCTATCTGCCACAGCAGAGAGCAGGCAGGTTCACGGTGTAATCCTCAGGTCAGCGAGCCCCCGGACCACAGCCTCGTCTCTCAAGAGACCCCATATAAGCCACATTTCATTAGACACAGACAAATGCATGGACTGTACTTCAGAGACTCTCATCAATTATTTTAATAAGTACATTTTTAAATGACCTTTCTTATCATCTGACCTTGGTGTCAGAGAAGTTTTAAAATGATTTAGGCCCAATTCCAGACCGCTCCTACCCATTCCCCCTTCCTGAGGGAGTGAACTCCGTCTGCAGTCACACTCACAGCTAAATGAGGCTCCTCCCTTCCAGGTGGAGGGTGTAGCTTTGGGAGGAATCCCTTCTCTCCGGCTGAAACAGGAAATCTGATGTTTTTAGGCTGCTTGGACTATGAAACAGGCGCTTTAAATATACAAAACGTTATATTCAAATGCAACCTTTACCGTACTATAGACTAGACATGGGTATATGATCCTAAGTAAAAAAAGAAGTACGAGATAACAGGAAGTTGTTAACTTGTGTATGAAGATATTTAATGTCTCTTGTTTTGCGCAGTTTACCAGTAGGCTAAATGTTTGCAGTGAACTGTTTGTAAAAAAGCATGTTTCATGACGGACATCAAAGCGTTGGGTCAGGGCTTGATGAACCCACTCCCCCCTTAGAAATGAATAATGATCAATATGCTGTCAGTCCACCAAATACATTCATGGCTGTGGTGTGATGGCTCAGCAGAGAGAGAGTGTGTGTGTGTGTGTGTGTGTGTGTGTGTGTGTGTGTGTGTGTGTGTGTGTGTGTGTGTGTGTGTGTGTGTGTGTGTGTGTGTGTGTGTGTGTGTGTGTGTGTGTGTGTGTGTGTGTGTGTGTGTGTGTGTGTGTGTGTGTGTGTGTGTGTGTGTGTGTCACTGACTGAAACCCCTTAGGGGTGTGTATGTCAGGCACTCAGATTGCACAGTTTGGTACAATTAGCTAATTTGCACACAATCTGTTGCATCCAAGTACCTGGGAATGCTCTGTGTGTGTGGCCTAGCATTACTATCCTTGTGGGGACCTAAATCTGTTTACAGTCACGTGTGGGGACTGGCTTCCCTTATGGGGACAAAATGGAGGTCCACATAGGGGGAATCATTCATTTTAGGGTTAGGGTAAGGGTTAGGCATGTGTTGGTTATGGTTAGGATAAGTCTCCAGGAAATGCATGTAAGTCAATGTAATGTCCCCTGAAGTAATGTATACATGGTGTGTGTGTGTGTGTGTGTGTGTGTGTGTGTGTGTGTGTGTGTGTGTGTGTGTGTGTGTGTGTGTGTGTGTGTGTGTGTGTGTGTGTGTGTGTGTGTGTGTTCAACAGATGGTCAGATCAGTGTTGCATATGTTCTGCCCCCGCTCCTCCAACAGGGACAATTGAAACACACGACTCCATTTACAGCTTCATTTACACCACAGTGCCTCTGCCTGCCTGGGGGCATCCCATTTCCTCTTCAGCATATGCAGCACAGGCCTAGTTTACGCCTCTTTTAAATCATGCTAATAATAATCTCTTCTACAGGGTATTGTTGCAAGACACTGCATATTAAAGTCAGATTACACCCAGGAAACTGTTTTATTGGTCAGACCTGGTGCTCTGTGTCCCTGCTGGCTCCAGGGAGGATCAATACAACACGGCACACATGGTTACAAGTCACGGGTACACTTTTGGATCCAGGGAAATCAATTTCAATAAGAAACGTTTATTCGACATTCGTCTAAATGAAGGTACACAGTGCTTTGTACTCAATCCGTGTCCCTTCTGGAGAGAACAAGACTCTGTCCAACAGAGCTACACCACTGTGGGGACCCCTCCCCTCAGGTTAGAACAACATTACATCACGCTTCTTTTGCCCTCATAAAGTAAAAATGAGTAAATTATTGCTACATGGGAAACATGAAGGAAATTGCCGATTATTAATACATTCATTTAGTTTTTGCAATGTGATTTTATTAAAGATGAGGATGAGAAAGACAACGATTTTTGAGCATGCAAGCAGCAAGGTTTTATTTGGTTGAACAGTTTAGCACTTTGGACCAGATTGAAATATCTCAACAACAACTCATTACCAAACTATTTGATTCATAATGTCATACCTTCAGAGATGAAAACTGTTTCTGTCAGCGTGAACAAATAGATATACTGCTGCCGTCACATATTCTGAAGCAGCTAACTCCTGATTAAACCTCTGACTGTAATGTGTATTTCTGTGTTTTAACAAATCAAAATCTATTACATTTAAATAAAAAAATCACACACACACACACACACACACACACACACACACACACACACACACACACACACACACACACACACACACACACACACACACACACACACACACACACACACACACACACACACACACACACACACACACACACACACACGGAGCTTCGTGTGGGTCGGTGTCCTTTTGAAGAGTCCAACCCTCTGAGATGCCTCCCACAGATATTTTAGTGGCAAACATTTTTAAATCGCTCCAAATCTGTCCTCATAGGAGGTCTGCCGTCAGTGTGATGTGTCTGTGTGAGGCCTCAGGCTGATGGGTGGACTGCTACTGGGGAGGGGGGGGGGTAATGTTTGAGCCCCTTTAGGATTATTTTTGCCCTGTTCCGGTTAAAGATCATTCCTATAAACATGTTGATTGAGAAAAAAACGTTTCTCTTCCGTGCTATACCTCCATATTCTGGCCTGTACTCTACTTCACTCGTCACCCACCCCCCCCCCCCCCCGGATAAACAGAGTCTCTTTCAAGTGGGGTGAAATGGCGTGCCATTCCAGGGTTTGACAGATTCTAGTTGTCACCACTGCTGTGATTCCAGCCTGGCCTTTTTGAAGTCAATCAGAGATAAACACATTTTGGCTGCGGGAGGGAGAGAAGGAGGGGGAGGTAAAACGAGAGAAAAGGCAAAATAAAACAGAACGAGTGTAGGAGGGAGAGAGGGACAGGGGGAGGGATGATCGAGGAAATGAGAGTTGAGTTGTGAAGTTTATTCCTCTGATCTGCTGCCTGATCCGAGAGAGACGCTTCCTCAGCCGTCCCACACAGCTGGACTGGAGTAAAGACTGACCCGGTATGTGGGTCATACGTGTGCGTGTGTGTGTTGGAGAAGAATGCTTTAAAGTGGACCTATCATGCTATATTTGAAAAATATATATTGTAGGGCCATACCTATACCTGTTTACCAGTAACTAACCATCAGTTCTTCAATCGCAGTCACTGAGGAACTCCTCATTAACTAACCATTAGTCTAGTCGTTCCTTATTCACTACTCAGTAACTAAGCACATTTTGTATACCTTATTGTAAAGTGTTACCACATCGTTAAACTGTTCCAATACAATCAGTTCACAAAGACCGTCAAACTGGCAACACCGCTGAAAATGAGAAGCCAAATCACGGATAAACTCCACATTTGTCTGCTTATCCCCCTTGACCCAACTTCTGACGATACGCTTCAGGAACCAGTTTGTATGATTTTAACACCGCAGATTTTACTCTAGCTTAGTCCAAAGCATTTTCACCACGAATAGCTGAATAGGCCCCCTGTGCTCGCCCAGTGAGTACACACTGAAGTAACAGCACTCTGTCGGAATCTGACCAGTTTCTTGCCTCTGCTATGCGTTCAAATAGGGTAATAAAACCCTGTTTACTCTAAACAGCCCTTGTTTAGAGCCATTTTAGTCCTCACCTTTATGTAAGGATAAAACAGAGAAATCAATATAAAACACAAACACAAGTATTGTTTGAACAGTATTCACTTAACTGCTACTATTGATAATTACCATAGAAACTCAAGGGACCTCTTTTAATATCTGGAAATTGCAACAAGACTTTCTGCCATTTCAAATGTAACACACTTCTTAAATATCAGATGCTGCAAGCATGAGGTGTGAACGTCAGTGGGTATCAGTAATGTAACTGCAGGGTGTGGATTGTATGAACATGTATGTGTGAGGGTGTTGAGGTGCACAAAGTAAAACAACTGAAATAACTAATTACTCAACCGAACCGGGTGCCTGTATGAGAAAGCAGGTGCCCTGAGTTATTGCAATCAAAGCGGCTGGATGCAGCACAGCCACACCCTCTCCAGGTGACCCCACAGGGGCATCACAGCTTATCTGGCTTATTTTGTAACAAAACATTTCTTGATCCTGGTACATATAGATCAAAATAAAATGTCCCAGTTAATGATAACATCACATCTAAATATCCCATCTTATTTCAAGACATCTTACCAAGCAAATGCTCACCTGTTCTATCGGCAGGTCTTTTTACATATTACAAGAGAAAAACCTGGTTTTCATTCTTTTTTTTATTGTTTTTGGAGCAGCATTTTTTCGAGTGTGGATGGAACCTACGGAGCCCCCTAGGGGACATGGAAAAGATTTTTGTTTTTTTGCGAGATCACTTTTCATTTAGCTCAATGTACTTCCTGGTCAGTTCGGCTGCTACGGCAACACAGAAACCACAATAATGGAGTGGTTCATCGATTTTACCTTGGCCTTAAATATAAAGATATAACATCAGTGCTTGGCAATAGGCACGGGTTTCACATAAGTGAAAGACACCTCAAGAGAACACTCAGAGCGAGGGGACATGCACGTCCCTCTGAACTGAGTTATTGACAGATTCGAATTTCGCGGATCAATAACTCATGAACATAACGTTGTAAAAATACAAACAACATGACTTTATATTCATAGCAAGGTAGACAACGAGCTACAGAGTCGTTTTTATCAGAACAGTTCGATACGCGCCGTCATCCGAGCTAAACATCAATAATTGGTCACAATCTGCAGCTTGAGGAGGGAGAGGAGTGCTTAGGGACCGTCTACAAACTGCAACAGGGTTTTGAGAGATCTCGCAAAAGTATTGCGAGATCTCGCAAAGGGGTTTTGCGAGATATCGCAAACATCTTTTTTTATTTATTTTTTTTAATCATTTTATTTTCTTCTCCATGTCCCTTAGGGGGCTCCATAGGAACCTACCTACTAAATGATACTACAAATAAAATAATAAAACATGTGAAAATAGTGAAATAATTGAATATCATGTGTCTGAATAAATGAAGCATAATGGCAATTCATTCTGATTATCAGTGTAAAACAATGATGTCATGTCTTATATTCTTTCACATTTACCAAAGTCATTGGATCTTTTATGTTAATATAATATCACTGCAGCTCTACATACGGTCATACATATGAGCAAGTTGTGTTGGCAGTGTTTAACTCACGTTTTATCTTTGTAATACGTTGGTTAACAATAAATAATGTCCTTAAAAAAAAGATGTTCCAATGATCGACAATATTGTCTCATCTCAGATTATACATTTCAGTATCTGAATAAGAAATCCTCCATTATTGAGAGGAATAGAAGGTGTGTGAGAAGATAAAATGATGCTGTTGGGTTTGGCTGTGTGTGGAAAGTTTAGTTTCAACATTTTATTAGTGTTTCTGTTTCTGCCCTACATACATAATATAGCCCTTCGAAGATGAGTGTGCTTTTGATTGAGCACATCAGTGTGTAGTTGATTGGACAGATTGGAAGAGTCGTGTACTTTAAATGGAGCGTGTGTGTCGAAAAGTTTGGTTTTGGTTAGGGTTTATCTGTAGCGGGCAGTGTTGTAGTCAAGTCACCAATTCACGAGTCCAAGTCACTCTCGAGTCACCACTCTTCGAGTCCAAGTCCGAGTCACCAAGGGAGAGTCGTAGTCAAGTCCAAGTCCGAGTCACCCAAGGAGTGTCCGAGTCGAGTCAGAGTCATCATTACCTGTGTTCGAGTCCAAGTCCAAGTCACCCAACTCTCTCATCCTCCCTCTACCTCTTCCTCTGGCTGCTGTCCATATATACATTGTTGTTGTAAAAAGTTCTTACATGAAGCCTTTTGCTAGTGCTTACATCCTGATTGCTGAGTCAACAATAAAGCAGTTTGGTGTTTATGGTCATTTGGCATGTGTATTTGTTGATTGGTTCATGTGTTTAGCATTTGTACCGGTTTTTTCAATTGCTAAAACACATTTTTGACTACAGGGCTAATTTTCTCAAAACACTTAACACAATTCTCAAAACCACACACCCAAAGTGCAAAACACCTCATATATCTTGCATGAATCACTGCACCCAAAACTATATCAATACTTACCAAAAGCTAACTTTTGCACCAAATGGCACACACCAAATCACCTCTTCGAACCCCTTCAGTCTGGTTTTCGTCCCCATCACAGCACAGAAACGGCACTCGTCAGGGTCCTCAATGACCTCCTCACCTCTGCTGACACCGGTTCCCTCAACATCCTCATCCTCCTCGACCTGAGTGCAGCCTTTGATACCGTGAGCCACAACATCCTGCTCACCCGACTCCAAGACATCGGTATCGAAGGTACTGCACTCAGGTGGCTCCAGTCATATCTCTCCGACAGATCCCACTTCATCTCCCTCAACAACCACTCCTCTGCCACCGCTACAGTCACCCAAGGTGTTCCCCAAGGCTCAGTACTCGGCCCCCTCCTCTTCATCATCTACATCCTCCCCCTTGATCAGATTCTCCGCTACTACAACCTGGACTTCCACTGCTACGCCGATGACACTCAAATCTACCTCAGCACCAAATCCCTCCATAAACCCCCCATCACCCACATTGAATCCTGTCTGACTGACTTGAAATCCTGGATGCAAAAAAACTTTCTTAAACTCAACAGCAATAAAACTGAACTCCTCCTCATCGGCTCCAAATCCACCCTCAGTAAAACCCCCAACTTCACACTGACCATCGATGGCACCCCTGTTTCCCCCTCAACCCAGGCACGCAACCTCGGGGTTATATTCGATCCCACCCTCTCCCTTGACTCCCACATCCGCCAAGTTGTCAAAATCTCATTTTTCCATCTCCGCAACATTGCCAAAATCCGTCCCTATCTCACCCGCCCCGCAGCTGAGCGACTCATTCACGCCTTCATCTCCTCCCGCCTCGACTACTGTAACTCCCTCCTATACGGCATCAGCTCCACCTCCCTCAGTAGACTCCAGCGTGTTCAGAACGCAGCCGCCAGACTTCTCACCCACACTAAATCATGGCACCATATCACCCCGGTCCTCAATGAACTACACTGGCTTCCCGTTACTCACCGCATCAACTACAAACTCCTGGTCCTTACCTATAAAGCCCTCCACCATCTGGCCCCCCCGTACCTCACTGACCTTCTCATCCCCTACCATCCTCCCCGGACCCTCAGATCCACCTCGGCCGGCCTGCTTTCCACCCCCACTGCCAATCTCCGGAGCTTTGGAGACAGAGCCTTCTCTGTGGCCGCCCCAAAACTCTGGAACTCCCTCCCCCAAGACCTCCGTGAGTCCGAGTCCCTCACTCTGTTCCAGTCCCGCCTCAAAACCCATCTTTTCACCTCTCTCTATCCGTAAAACACCCCCCCACTCATTTTCGACCTCCTCCTGACTGCCACTGTGTTTTGTTTTGTCGTTTTTGTTGTTTTTTTCTTAGTCTGTTGTCTACCTGCCCCAGTCTATCTACCCCCCCCCCCCTCATATTGTAAAGCGTCTTTGGGTATTATAAAAGCGCTATATAAATCCAATTTATTATTATTATTATTACTTCACTTATAGTACAAGACACTTTGTCCAACCAACTACACACTGTGATGCTTTATACAAAGCACACTCAGCTTTTCCCTCTATGCAGAGCATTCTGCTTATAAAGATTGTTCATGTCTACAAACACATGTGCAGAGACAAAAATATGTGAATGTGAGAGTATTTCAGTAGTGTGTGTGCAAGGCCAGATGTTTTCAGTAATGTGTGTGAGGCTTAATTTTCCGTAGTGTGTGTGTGAGGTGTTCAGTAGTGAATGTGAGAGTATTTCAGTAGTGTGTGTGCAAGGCCAGATGTTTTCAGTAGTGTGTGTGTGTGAGGTGTTCAGTCGTGAATGTGAGAGTATTTCAGTAGTGTGTGTGCAAGGCCAGATGTTTTCAGTAGTGTGTGTGTGTGAGGTGTTCAGTCGTGAATGTGAGAGTATTTCAGTGGTGTGTGTGCAAGGCCAGATGTTTTCAGTAGTGTGTGTGTGAGGTGAGTTTGAATTGTGGCCTACACGGCCCCTCATAGCACGCTCGTCTTCTCAGAGGCTGAGTTAACCCTCCCGCTGCCTCCTGGCGCTGCAGAGATTTCATGAAGTGAAGGAGGTTTTCCTTCTATCAAACAGCTGTGGGCAGCAGATACTGTGAGTGTCACAGTAAAAACACGTTCAGTTTCCTTTTGATTTTTGTGTCCCCTGTTCACCAAAACATACCCATCTGTGATGGAAAAAGAACGTAACTGTAACTGTATTTGGATTACTTTCAGAGACATGTATTCAGTAATCAGTAACTGATTACATTGTGTTTTCATATTTGCAGTGTTCGGAGAAGTACTCAAATCCTCTACTTAAAGTACCAACATCACATTGTGTAAATACTCCTCTACCACTTGATAATTATATATATACATATACTGTAATAGGAGTGCAAAGGGACAGGTGCTCGAGCTGGAGACTTGTCAATGAGGTCATTTGTACTCTTTCATAAAGTTTTTGGAGTGTGTGTTGAGAAATAGTCTGTATTAGTTATATGAAGTATTTCCCTGTCTCACCAGTTCTCTTTCTCCTCTTACACTTTAAACCAAACAAATGTAGATGTTTTGGAAAGTGTGTCCTGAGCTGCCCTCCTGCAGGCTATCAGCCTCCTCCATCACACACCGTGGAAAACTGAAGCACACATCTTCTGCTCCGTGGATAAGAAGGAAAACATAGAGAGAGCTGGAATGGACTGAGGCAACAGTACGTCTGAGAGCTCTGATATCGCAAAGATTTTCCACATCCCTTTGAAAGACATTAGAGAAAAAGTGAGCTGAAACTTTGTGGAGCCTCACCCCATCCCCGGGGGCCGACGTTTCCCTGCTGTCAAGTGAAAACACCATGCGTCCTAAACCTATTTTTTGCGCTGGAGGCCATTGCATTTGTAATATTATCCAGTTCATTTGAAAATGGTTACATGATGAGCGGAATGGGAAATACTTTTAACTCCTGGACCTGCCAATGAAAGGTGTTTGAGTATTCAGGCTTTATCCTAACACACACAGACTCATACAGACCACAGTTGTGTATTATTTACAAGGTGACACTGAGCAAATGTAGATAACCAAAAGTGAATCTCCCTCTTAATAATGGCTCATGGAGTCTATTGTTAACTGGAATGTTGAGTACACTAACGTTTTATGATATCAATGTATAGTAGGATCTCCAGCACATATAAACTGCCGGATGCTAACTTGAATACGTTAGACAACTTGCTCAATTAGCATAAGTTGTATTCATTTGCATGAATAAGCCTATATGCAGACAATAGCTAAAACATGTCTTGGCTGATTTGGACAATTTTGGAGTGGTTTCGGAGTTAATTTTGGATATTGAATCAATATCTGGCATTTTCAGGATCCAAATGTGCAGTTTTAACCAGGAAGTGGCCCTATTTTTACTCCCGGTAGACTGATTTTATTGAATTATGGGTCGAATTTAAAGTTTTATGGGGCTCAAAACTGCAATTTTTTATCCTAAAAATGTCAGAAATGAATTCAACATCATCAACATCCCTCAAAAACCACACCAAAATTGTCCAAATCGGCCTAGCCATTCGTGGCTATTGTCTGCAAATGCTAATTAATTAAACTTATGCTAATTAATTAAGCGTATGCCAATTGTGCAAATTGCCCAACATTTGGGATTTAGCATCCGGGAGTTTCTATGTGCTGTGGAAACATACTCTACATTTGTACAATAACACTTTGGGGTACTCAACATTTCTGGGCTTACAATGCTGTAAAGTAGACCACCAAGAGAAAGCGCCTCTGAATGATGAATATGGGCTTGATTGCTGCATCTCTGCTCTGCATGCAAACTGTATCTCCAAGTTGGATCCGTGAGCCAGAGATTTCAGTTTTCCCCTCCACTCTGCTCCCATGATGCAGCTGATGATAAAGATGGAGGTTACCAGAGTCAGTGCCAGTGCCCCCCCAGTGATCTATTGGGCCCACTGCACAATATGATATAGTACTCTCCGTCCCTATGCTGTGTGTGTGTGTGTGTGTGTGTGTGTGTGTGTGTGTGTGTGTGTGTGTGTGTGTGTGTGTGTGTGTGTGTGTGTGTGTAAACAGATGGTGGTTATCCCTCGCTGCACATGCCGGTGATTTGTTTGCATGTATTCCATGTCAGGTTTGATGCATGTTGTTATAGCGGGGAGTCTGCAGCCGACAGGGCTATTGTGAAAAATAAATCACACACACACATCGGGGAGATAAGCACGATTCACAGTCACACACAGACACACACTCCATCCCTCCTGGCAATTCAAAAGTTGACACAGCTGACAACTAATATAAACTAATGTGTTTGCTGTTGTGGCTGCTCTGACCTGTGTGACCCCCCCCCCCCATATCCTATGGAGAGGTAGCTCTAGCTTTGCTCCACACTTCTGGATGGGAGTCAATGAATGCAGGACCAGCTACACCACAACTGTATTTATTTGCAGTTTGGAGGAGAATCAGAGCTTTTTCTAGTTCTGTTGTCTCATACACAACGTATTAATACTTACAGACAGGACATTAAAGAGGTCCACTGACCTGTTCCACATTCCCTAGGGGAGAGTGGGGTAAGATGAGACAATGCTTACTTGTGTTGTCCTCTAGGCAAGGAGAATTGAGATAGAAGTCAAGTGACAACAACCTTTACTTCAGGATGTCTTCTGTCAATCAAAATGAAATAATAATGTCTGATCAAATCTATAAAGAGGGGCCATGAAAATATCACTATAAAAAAAGTGTTCTTGCCCATCCAAGGGGTAAGTTGAGCCATCTGGGGGTAAATTCAACCATTTATTTTTCCAAGTTTAACCTGAGTTGTTTGGTACAGCAATGTTGTTTCCGTCTGTAATTCAGAGCCAGTTCACAGCATTTCTTTGGAGTAAGGCCATGGAACTGGTCAGCAGTGTTTTGATCTGCTCTGAAGCCCCTTATCTCTCCTGTGTGAAGACCCTCTTTCCTCTGCTGTTCCTCTGTACCTCCTGTTTTCACTTCCTGTCCTCCTTCCTGTTTATGTCTCTACGCAGGGTTGACCTGTCAATATTTCTGTCTTTTGCCACTGCTCTGATGGATTCTCCAGCCTCTCCATCAGTGGCTCTCTCCATCTCCTCAGTCTTCCTCTTGGACTTTCTTGGCATGATGGCTTTTCTACAATGTTTAAAACATCAAAAACACATCAGATGTGTAAAACTACATTGCAATAGTATTTTATACTACAGAGACTGAACTTCAGTGCATCATGGGGGGGTTAAGTTGAACCACTGGCTCGCTTTGCCCCACAGACACTTTTTTGAATAAAAACTGTCTAGTTTAGTCCTTCATGCTGATCTTTAGCTAAATGATTCACATGGTTTCACACCTTGCTAAATAACAAACATGTATGATACATATTTTCAGACCTGGATACATTTGCTTTGACAACATGTCAAATTATACCTGACATGTTTGAAATGTACTTTACAAGCAGAACATGGTTTATTGTGAGTAAAACACATGTATCACTTTACCATGTCCTTCTCTCCATCACAGACACATAGAAATGATGGGTGCTTCCTGAATCTATGGTCACATGACAACAAATGTGCACAGTTCCCTAGATAAAGGGGGTGGGTCAACTTACCAACTCTCCTCTATATATGTAACAGGTCCAAGTCCACCAGTTTGTTTGTGTGCCTTACTTAACTTTCCAGCGTTTATAATTGATCTTAGCCTGCCTTTACCCATCGTCCCTCTGTGATTTGAATCCATGTCAGCCTGTATTTGCCGGTTCCTCTTCTACTTTGTCTGCCTGCCTGGATCCAAATATTTGTATTTAGCACCTGCCTTTTTAAGTTGTGCTATTGGTTCCTTTGCTGTGAGTTGTGACAGTACACCACTTCCCACCCAAAAATGTGTATTTATAATTAAATATTTCACGGAAAAATGATGCGTCCCTGTAAAGAATCTCTGACCTTACTTTCGAAAAGGGGAAATTGTTGAGTTGGTGAATGGAAGCCAGACTGTTTAACAATGCCTCACACATTTAGTGTGTCACCTCATATCCAATGTTGTTTGTGTTGGTTAGTCCTCAACGGATCTCACACATTTCTCTTTCAAGCTGGCCCTTCTGGAGGCTGCTCTCTGTGGAGAGTGAAGGTTGTGTTTGTTTCCACTCACACCCTAAAGCAACAACGCTAGAGAAACCCCATCTAAAACACAGCTCAGTGCTGCTGCTGTTCACTGAAACAACTGAAACGTGACAATAATGACATGTATTATGTCACAGATTTCACATAAAAATGAAACTTCAACTTCTTGCAGTGCTAAACACAGCACATGTAGTGGCATGTGTAGAGGGCACATTTCAACCCAATCCATTTGTTATGTTGACAAAACTATAATTAGTGATCATTTGAATAGTGGTAAAGCATAACCAAGACGTGCTAGGTTCTGGTGCCACACACACACACACACACACACACGCACACACACACGCATGCACGCACGCGCACACACACACACACACACACACACACACACACACACACACACACACACACCTGTGCGGACAGTCAGCACTCGCTAGTGCTCTAGTGTTTAATTTAGCAAAACAAACTGGAAATAAAGTGATAGCTCTCACACAGTTGTTACAGTTGTTACACTAATTATTGGTCCACATCCTAATGCAGGCCAATATCACCATAATAAAGCTGCCGAATATATAAAAGAAAATTCAGAAAAGTCTGTCTTGACACGAATTTCCATTTTCAAATGTGGTTTCTTTAATTTGCCAAAGGAATCAGAGTGCTCTCTGATCAGTGTTGTGTCTGTTTGAATGTGAGACTTTCTTTTACTTTCTGAGTGTTTGTACATTGCCTGTGATTGTGCATATCCCCATCAGTGGCGGATGTTGGTGTGCTGCAGTGAGCTGTGGGGGGCTCAGCAGGGGTCTTCAGCCCGCCTGAGGGGGGAGGATCCCCCAGATCCAGCTCTTCCTCTGCCGATCAGTCCCAAAGCTCTCACTCATGCCCCTTTCACACCAGCGCCTTTTCAGCTCCGGCTCGGAGCTAGAGCCTGAAAAGCGCCGGGTTTTCCAGTTCACACCGGAGCTGCGCCGGCTCTTAGCTCCGGAATCCGCTTAATTTCCAGCTCCAAAAAATTGTCGGTCCAGAGGCAAGAGCTTTGGAGCTAAGAGGTGACGTCGCTTACGTCTCTCTTACGTCGAGGCGTGCAGGAAACTAAACCCACCTCCCATGGGTCGACTGTCATGCCTGCCTACAAGCAGTAGTGCCTATAAACACACTTTATAAAGTCAGGCAACACTAACCAGGCTTCGTGTGATTCTGTTTATTTGTGCCTTACTTTGACCATCCGTTCACTGTTATCGATCATTGTGGAGAGAGGCAGACGTGTTGTTTTGTATTATTGCAGCTATCGGATGCAAGTAGTCAGTTTAGCTTCGGTTGCTATGCTAACATCACCCGTTTTATACCAGAGAAACTTTCATAACAGCGTTGTGATACCAAACAGTGTCAATTCAGACTGACACACATTCACTTAGGCTAAGGGGAACTGGGGATATGCATCAGCTGCTTGTGTGAGTCGGACAGTGAATACTTTAGAGCGGCCGCTGCAGTGTGAGCTAACCGGGAGCTAACGGGAGAATAAACTCCCGTGGAAGAGCAGCCAGCACTGCAGCGGTCGGTAAATGCTGCAGAAACACATTAATAAACAATGAACCACGGCACTCTGGAGAAAAGCATAAGGTTGGAGAAGTCGTTATTCAATTTATTCTGGCTTCGTGTGATTAAAAGCAACACGATCATCGACCCGACGCAGTTGTTGTTGTTGTTGTGAGCTGCCGTAATGGCTGCCGTTGGGGGGCAAATCAGCGATGTAAACGGTGACGTCATGACGCAGCAAGGGCAGCTCTGGGGCGCCAGTGGGCGGTGTGCACAGAGCGGGAGCTGAAAAGGGAAACCGGAGCTGAACCAGAAAAGCTCCCGCTCGGAGCTAGAAACTGAAAAGCGCTGGTGTGAAAGCCGCATCAGAGGACCAAATATCCTCCTGGCTCCCGCTCAGAAAACACACACTGACTGCTGTCAGGGGGGGGGGGGGGCACATTTAAGGCGAGATCGTTACCGAGAATGTTTAGTTCAGTATGAAGTCAAAGCGCATTAAAAAACATAAAATAGCAGTATTGGTGTTTGTGTCACCGACGTTTTGTAACCTTTTTTTAGTTACTTTGGCCCAAGATACAGAACATTAAAAGGAGTTTGAGGTAATACATACTTTATTAATACAGCAAAATGTTTTGTTGAATTTTTTTACATTTGTTGGTATTTGTGTAATAAACAAATTGTGTTTCAGTAGCTTAGTTTTAATGTATTAAATGACATTACTGGGGTTCAAGCTTTGGTATATTTTGTGCAAACAGAGACACAGAAAGAAGAATATGTAGCACAACACAACAAAGAAATAGTACTTTTATAAAAAGCTATTTTATTTGTTTATTTGAACACATTACACAGTGAACCAGGAGGATTATGGGGGCTTTATTAGGGTACTTGGGACTGAAGCAACATCAGGGAGTTTTAGCACACAGCACCCAGAACAGTATGCTCATAGAAAGTGAAATACTGATCATCTCCAAATTGTCAAAGTATTTCTTCGACATACAGAATTTATGGATTACTCTAGCTTTGAGAAAAGACTGTATTTGTAACAGATTTGCACACTTTTTAAGCCATCATCATAAAGTGTGGAATCAGTTGCCTGAAGCTGACACACTCTTGAGACTTTCCCACTCAACATCCATCTTTGGATTGCTCTTCAATGCCAGGAAGTGAATGTCAGAAAAAGAGATGGTGGGATGAAGACTCTGAACTCTCTTGACTTGCATGCTTTTATGTAGATGAGACATTCTGGAGATGTATTGTCCTCTAATGTAAGCAGGATATCTTTCTTTAGCCTGGGGTGAGCAAAGACACAATGATAGATGATCCTTTCCTGCTTCTGCCTCATCAAATCTCCCAATGCCTTGTGGGAATTGGTGTCCAAACAAAACTTATCACTGTCATGTGTAAGACACACTGTAAGGATGACTGATGGGTTGGAGACTTATTTGTGTGTGATCTCTTCCATAAGGCATGACTGCAGAGTGTTGAGGTCATCTGTTAGAATATCAGATGGAGGTAATGTGCATGGAGAGCATTATAGAGGCCTTCGTTTTGTACAAAAAGCAGATTAATGACACTGTGTTGGAATGCCTAATGAACAGTGGGTGGAGAGGCGTTCAAATCCTAAAACAATACGATTCTGCCCGAGGAGCTAGAATACATTTACAAATGGAAGGGAAATATGTCAAAGACTGAGCCCTCACTGATTTCCCTGAAACACTTCACTGGAGGTTCTCCTCTCTCAGCAATGACTCACAAACAATTACAACCCCAGGATCGGAGCAGAGCCTTCAGCTAAGCTTACATTTCTAACTTTCAATCCATCCCATTTACTGTGCTGACTGGGATTTTGTTAACCAAGTTCTCAGTTGTTTTTTTGGGGGGGTGGCAACTGCAGTCATTGGCCAAATATTGAAATCATCTGATCACATTTAAACCTGATCAGATGATCTTGGCTGGAGTGCATTAGTCACTGGGGGAATCTAATCAAGCAAAAACAGCCATGTGAGTTTCTTATTGGAGTTATATTGGCTCCGAGCCGCTTGTTGAACAAGCCGAGCTCACGCGGGGAAGAGATACCAACTGAGAAACATCTGTACATTGTTCATCATAACACTGAAAATTCCCCTCGCAATATGTTGAGAGCAGAGCAGCCTTATTCCCTCCTGCTCACTCAGATAATTGTCCCCCATTTCCGCCTGCAGTTGCCATGGTTACGCAAATGTACTTTTATGAGAAGAGAAATGAGACGATGAATCTGATGATTTGATGACTTTCTCCTCTATACAGCTTATTTATTTCCTCTTAAGAATGTATTTACCCACCAGACACCATGTTAATTGGTTTCTACATATAATAATTGTGCTTTGGTGTGTAATGGTAAAATATGTGTTAAGATCTGTCTGCGTTGTGTTTTGTCTTGTTTAGATCTGTCTGTGGTTCCCTGTCGTTAGTTTCCCTGGTGTGTCTGATTACCCGATTGTGTTCACCTGTGTTTTCTCCTCCCTCCTCACCTGTGTCTTGTTTGTGTGATTAGTCTTGTGTGTATTTAAGTTCTGGTTTTTCTGTCTGTCTTTGTCGGTTCGTCTTGTGTCATGACCTGGGTCACCGGTGAGTGTTCTGTCTGTCCAAGTTCTATTCGTTATCCTTGAAATAAAGGTATAATCAGTTTAATCTGCATTTGGGTCCTGCTTCCTTCGCTCTACCGTAACAATATGTATGACTGTTGTCAAAACTTCTTTTCTTTTCTTGTATAAACAATAATAAATAGGGACATAGTAATAGAGTAATGTGCAAGGTTCCACAGTCGGGTTATGAGGAAGAGTTTCATGAGTGCAGATATGATGGCGGTACTGTAGCGTTGAACAATTGGGCATAAAGGGACTTCCAGGCATGCATACGTTTAAAAATATATTCCTTTACTTTGGTTCACTCTGAAACACATAAGCAGAGGCTGCACACACTCGGCACGGTCTGAAAGTCATGTCCTTACCCTAGAATCTATTCACATTCTCAAACTTACATTCAACTTAACATTCTAAAAGTCTCATTACATTAATCCGCCAAACACATGAACTGAAACTATTCTGCACACACACACAACTCACTATTGAGCTAAAGCGTTTAACAACCCAGGTATTAGTCCAGTTAAGCTAGCAGGTGAAGCAACAGACATCACATGCTGCACATCTCACTTGTAAAACTACAATAAACACCGAGTATATTATCTGCTTTACCGCTAGTTTGTTACAATCACACATATGCAATGTGAACTGATAAAACTGAAATGTTGACTTTAATTAAATGTATCATGTCTACACATTCCACAAAACTGTATTAGGTTAGTTGAAAGCAATAAAATAAAGTTGAAATAGCTTCTCCTCAATAGTATAACTTTTCAACAAACTTTACATTTAATTTAAGTCAACGTTTCTGTTTTTTCAGTGTACATTTGGTCAAGACTTTATTCAACCCCTCATGACATTACCTAAAGGACCCTGAGTTGCCCTCGGTGCCTGTTTCAGCTCCTCAGTATTGGCATTGCACATGAAGATTACAAGATAATAAAATCAATGAAATACAACAACATCTACAGTGCTTTTGCAATCCAGTACAGTTGCATGTCCACTACCAGGCTGTATATTATAGTGGTGTCCCACAGTAAGTCATACCTTAGTATAACGTGTGGTGTTCATCAGTCTGGGGGGGGGGTCCCGGTCAGCCGCTGCCGCTCAGAGCAGAGGGGAGTCAGCAGTCCGTGGTTAGGTTGTGTTCAATGTATGCTTTTGTAAACTGAAGTGCAAGCCCTCTGTGCTGACTTCTGAGAGTGAAAGGTGCGCGATGAAGTCGATTCATTTATTTGTTCTAAATATAGAATAACCAAGATGCTCCGTATAAACACAAGATATAGACAGCAGAGCCTCGAATACATTTAAATGATTCACTTTATTGCAATCATCATCATATCATATTTGATGTGATTGATTGTGGAAACATTGACTGATTATTATAGGCTATCATAGAGATGGTCAGGTCATAACAATATAATCATAAGGCGTCTTTTAAAGGAGTGATCTGAAACAAACTATCCGTTTTTAAGATTGTGCTTAAGACCTTCCTTTTTGATAAAGCTTATAGTTAGGGCTGATTAGATTCAGCCCCTAGTTTTGCTGATATAGGCTTAGTTTGTCGGGGGACATCTTACTTCTTCCTTCTCTCTGTCTATACCCGTGTACACTCATGTTCCCATTAACCCAGCTTCCCCAAATGTCTTTCTTTTTGGTGTCTATATACGCCGGGATCCGGAGTCATGGATGATCCTGCGGTCCTGGATCGCGAACGCTGGATCTTGAGTCGTGGCTGTGGTCCTGGAACATCGGTCCTGGATGGATATCCTCGTGGATTCATCTTCCTATTATACACACATGCATTTCCAAACATTTGGACTACCTATGTTGCAAATGTATTATCTTTTCAATTTACACACGGCATCTATTGCACGTCTGTCCGTCCTGGGAGAGGGATCCCTCCTCTGCTGCTCTCCCTGAGGTTTCTCCCATTTTCCCTTTAAACTGGGTTTTCTTTGGAAGTTTTTCCTTGTACGATGTGAGGGTCTAAGGACAGAGGGTCTAAGGACAGAGGGTCTAAGGACAGAGGGTGTCGTATTGTCATACTGATATTCTGTACACACTGTGAAGACCACTGAGACAAATGTAACATTTGTGATATTGGGCTATATAAATAAACATTGATTGATTGATTGATCTTTCGTCCTTAATATACAGTGTGAGACAGCTGAAGGAGACGTGCCACCTGTTACTGATTTATACTTTTGATATGCTCTCTATGAAAGCTCTGACAATGCACTATTCTACAGAACTGTGTGAGCATTAAAGCAAGATGGGTTGGAAGTGACTGATACACACTGAGAACATCCTTAGTTCAATGAAACCATTAAACAGTGTTCTATCATTTTTATTAAAAGTTCATTTAAGCCCTGTCACTAATTCACCAGAACTTAGTATGATCTTGGTTGAAGTGAATATATCTGCACTTTCCTTGTTGTTTGGAGTTTGAATCTCTATGGTTTCTGCACTTGTTGTAACTAAGTCTCTTTGATAAAAGCGTCAGCCAAATGAAATGTCATTTCATATTGTGGGCTAATATTCAGCTAATGAGTTGGAGGCAATTAGGTTCATGAATGACCCAGTGTATAACAAACACAAAATTGTCGAGAAAAAACTAAGTGAAATGACTTCTCACACTAGTACATTAAATGATGTAATTAGAACGATAAAACAATAATATCTTTATTGGTCACAGAGAGCCCCTGAGTCAACTGGACAATTATCTCAACTGAAAAATAAATCATTTCCAAAACTAGTAATACAGATCCAACCATATCCCTTCCCATTGTAAAACAGGAGAAATATGTATTCATATCACTGTGTTTGTTGGGCAAAAATCACACCTCCCTACCTCATTATAGAACTAGCAGGGGGAACAAAAACATTGGGGACTAGATAAGGGCCATTGCTGCCTCACGAGGCAAAGCCACAATTAAAAACATAAACAAAAACAAATACAAACCAAAATTAGAATTTGCCTGTAAGAAAAATACATGCCATTTAGTGTGCTATTGTTGGATATGTGTGCGTTCATCGAGCAGTAATGATGTTTCTCTGCAGCTGTGGGGGGGTCACTTTAAATTAATCAGCCATCCTCACTACCTCACTCCTGTTACTTACTCAACCTGAGTCACACTGTGTGTGTGTGTGTGTGTGTGTGTGTGTGTGTGTGTGTGTGTGTGTGTGTGTGTGTGCGTGTGTGCGTGCGTGCGTGCGTGCGTGCGTGCGTGCGTGCGTGCGTGCGTGCGTGCGTGCGTGTGTGTGTGTTGTTAGCCACTTCTGAACAGATATGGATGAATGGGTGGCGTTCTGAGGTTTGTTTCTGTGTAGGCAAGGAGGCTGATTGGCCTCAGGCTCCTACTGTCAGATAGGCTGACTGACACACACACACACACACACACACACACACACACACACACACACACACACACACACACACACACACACACACACACACACACACACACACACACACACACACACACACAGACTTGTCACATCCATTTGGGCCATGAGTAACCCTGGGGGCAGACCTTTCTTACCTGAGGGGGTCTGCTGCTTCCTGTTAATGGGGACGACCCTAGAACCTCAAGGTCCACCACACACACTCACATACACATTTACACACTTGCCCCATTACTCACAGTTTGCCAGAGGAATCAGCCCCCCCCCCCCCACTGAGTTGACTCACAGCCCCAGTATATCGAACTCAGACATACAGACACACACGCTTTCATCAACTACTTCTAAGAGTTGACCTTTGACCTTGCCCTCAGGCATTCCTTGACATTAAATACCTCTCTCTGCGCTGCAACAGTCTTTCTAGCTTAGTTAGGTTCCTAACTGAATGAAATGAGCCGGAAGTAGTAGATGGGGCTGGTGGGACTCTCTAGGGCAGGGGTCGGCAACCCTAGCACGCGGTACCAGTGGCACACTAGGAATAAGTGGAATAAGTGTGCAAAATATTTAAATTGTATTTTCGGATCCTGAACGAGACCGCCGCCAGAGCGCATCTCCCCATTACCTGCAGAAGGAAGCTATGCACGCAACGCAGCACAGAAGGAAACAAAACATTTAAGAAATCTAGACTGCAACAGAATTAAACAAGCGACTACCTGTTTTTCCTGGCCAAGGACAGGTTCCTTGAACACAACACAAGTGTAACGTGTCATCACTTGGTGTAGTGCTGCCGGTGTCAGTACCATATGTGTTCGCCCTATACCTATGTGTTCGGGGTCCGTTGCTTACCAATGACGTCACACATTGTGATTGGCTGTACGGTAATCGCATGGTAATTGGTGTAACTAGGGGCGCTGACTAGGGCATACCGGTGGTCTGATCAAAGGATGAAGCTGTTACCGTGCTGCTACCATAAACAGGCTGTAGCCAACAAACTGAAGCAGAATGATCAAGTTATTAGGGCTGTCCCGAATAAAATGTTTCGGTCTCCGGATATTCGGTAGTAATCAGCAGCGAATATTCGAATATTCGGCCCGCGCGGGGGGGGGGGCGTAGTAATCAGCAGCGAACCGCTTCAACACGTGTATTTCGGTTTATTCATGGCATTCAATTTGTTATTCTATATTGGAGATTTCAATCAATTCAATTTGAAGAAAAAGCAAACAAAACGAATATCCGAATAATGAAATTGAAACCCAAATAGTACTCCAACGAACAAATATTCGGATATTATAATATAATAAAGTTATTGTAAATAATAAAAAACTCCAGTGTTATAATTCCATATTCATAAATAAAATAACATGCTCTTGGACTTGGACTTGTAATTTGGTAAATGATTCTGTGTTGAAAAATGTATATCTTTGTATCTATATTTATATTTATATATCTATTTATATCTTGCGTTGGTGTATTAGGGCGGGCCATACTATTTTTTTTTTGTAAATCGATCGAGAGGGGTGTTCAAATAACGTATTTTGGTGTGTAGAACACAAATCTATTTGGATGCTTTAATTTTGAAGTTGTTGATATGGAAACACCATGACGGAGAAAAAAACAATATCTTCTACATATAATAACGGACAAAGTAAATAATGAAGTGTATGTTTAAATGTTAGCACCCCCCGAAGAGGCTCAAGCTCTTATGTTGAGTCCGGAGTTTCGATACATTCGGAATTTGGCCGTGTAAAATGTCCTCTTGGGTTGCCGTACAGCCAATGTGTGACGTCATTGGTAAGTGTAACGAACAGTGTTGTGCTAGTTACTGAAAACCAGTAACTAGTTACCATTACTAGTTACTTCATTTCAAAAGTAACTCAGTTACTTACACCAAAAAGTAATGCGTTACTGTGAAAAGTAACGTTTTAGTTACTTAAAAAAGGGCTCCCATTATATTAATGCCCTTATAGCCTTCATTTCAGTACTGTTATTGCATTGGAGAATAATACAATCTGTTGATCAACTTGACATGCATTATATGCAATCTGGATAGCATCGATATTAGCTGGCTTTACATTTTTGTATATTCTTTCTCCAGGTAGTTGGAAAAAGTTTTCCGTTTCATATGCCGTGTGCCGCCCGGACATGCTATCATGCTAACTAGCTCCCTGAAAGCGGGTGACTCCACTGTAGCAATAGCCTGCATGTGTTCTACAACATACCGTGCAATGGCTTTATCGACTTTTCCCTGGCTAGCAGTCCCTTGGTTAAAATCCAGCCGCTGTTGCTTAGGTGCAGGTGGAGGTGGAGTGGCGTCGGCTGAGTCTCTGTGATCTTAGCTACTAGCTTCGTCCCAGCATGTTGTTCTTGCAGATGTTTTAAGAGATTTGAATGACTGGTTTGGGCAGTAGATAGGCTCTTTGACCCGCCAGGAGACAACTTACATTTAACAGAAACGTTCTTTTCTTTGTGCTCGACAAAAGTGAAATAGTGAGAATATCTCCAGGTGGAGAAACTAGACTTGAGCTCCGCCGCCGCCATGATAGTCTTGTTAGTAAACAACACAAACACGCCCACAGCCCGTCTCCGCATGTGACACAGGAAGTATCTAAGTACATTTACTCAAGTACTGTACTTAAGTACAGTTCTCATCTCTGTTCGCCTGGCTGTTGACTATATAAAAAAACTAAAGCAGTAACGGAGTAACGCACCATGTAGTAACGGTAACTGAGTTACTGAATTTAAAAAGTAATGCGTTAGAGTACTAACGCGTTACTTTGTAACTGGGTCTTTGTGTGTCACTCAAGCTCGGCTGTGTGTGTGTGTGTGTGTGTGTGTGTGTGTGTGTGTGTGTGTGTGTGTGTGTGTGTGTGTGTGTGTGTGTGTGTGTGTGTGTGTGTGTGTGTGTGTGTGTGTGTGTGTGTGTGTGTGTGTGTGTGTGTGTGTGTGGCACGAGCGTCTTTTGTGTGAGCAAGCGAGCGAGAGAGAGAGAGAGCGGTACCGGTGTTGCAGTATAACGTGAGTCATGACAACTGGCGTCCCAACACTGGTAACGAACACATCTGGTAGGCCGAACACATAATGGTACCAACACCGGAACACCGCTCCAGCACTTTAAACATTGCAGAACACATAAGGAGCCGTACACATGCCGCAGTTTTTGCGTGGCTTTGTCTTTAGTTGTAAGCCCATTGGTGATCTGTTCATATGTCATACTGATCATACAGTCAATAACGCCATCGAAAATAATATGCTACATAACAGTACAACTACTTCTGGGTCTTTGTGTGTCACTCAAGCTCGGCTGTGTGTGTGTGTGTGTGTGTGTGTGTGTGTGTGTGTGTGTGTGTGTGTGTGTGTGTGTGTGTGTGTGTGTGTGTGTGTGTGTGTGTGTGTGTGTGTGTGTGTGTGTGTGTGTGTGGCACGAGCGTCTTTTGTGTGAGCAAGCGAGCGAGAGAGAGAGAGAGCGGTACCGGTGTTGCAGTATAACGTGAGTCATGACAACTGGCGTCCCAACACTGGTAACGAACACATCTGGTAGGCCGAACACATAATGGTACCAACACCGGAACACCGCTCCAGCACTTTAAACATTGCAGAACACATAAGGAGCCGTACACATGCCGCAGTTTTTGCGTGGCTTTGTCTTTAGTTGTAAGCCCATTGGTGATCTGTTCATATGTCATACTGATCATACAGTCAATAACGCCATCGAAAATAATATGCTACATAACAGTACAACTACTTCTGGGTCTTTGTGTGTCACTCAAGCTCGGCTGTGTGTGTGTGGTGTGTGTGTGTGTGTGTGTGTGTGTGTGTGTGTGTGTGTGTGTGTGTGTGTGTGTGTGTGTGTGTGTGTGTGTGTGTGTGTGTGTGTGTGTGTGTGTGTGTGTGTGTGTGTGTGTGTGTGGCACGAGCGTATTTTGTGTGAGCAAGCGAGCGAGAGAGAGAGAGAGCGGTACCGGTGTTGCAGTATAACGTGAGTCATGACAACTGGCGACATTCTATTATTTTCGTCATAGGAATCCGGGGCGTGTACATTGAGGACCCATTGTTGACTTGCCATGTCGATCGCCTCGTTTGTCGTTTACGTTCATCTTTTGCTATATCTGCCTTCCTAAGATCACTTTGATGCACATTCAGTACTCGTATGTGAGGTTGTGGGTGAGCTCCGATTAAATTGTGATATCAATGCTGTAGCCTACCTATTCTCCAGGGAGCACGTTTTTTTTATGAAATACCTGTATCCCTCTCATCACAACAAGACTCTACACTGTGCAGGAAAAACAATTACATACATGAAAATAACCTTGATGCATGGGAATGAAACACGCAAACTATCTTCCGTGGCTATACTGATATGTCACAGTAACGGTCAACCACAGAAACGTAAGTCCAGCGGGGCACACGTTGAATACATATAAAACATTTGTACATCGTTCTTAATGTGATGTATAGTAGCTTTGATAGCTGTCCATACCTTCAGGCTGCGGCCCCACGAGGACGAAAACGGCTAAACGCATAGGATTAACGCAAACGCAATCGCAAACGGCTTCCGTCCACATGCAATAATTATCCGGATAGTGTCTGCCCACACGAGACCGCTCCGTTTAGCTCCAACCGCTGGAGAAGCTGCAGTACATATGCAGGAGCCTCTACGTGGCGCTGTAACTTCCTCCACAAAAGCAGCGAAGAAGCATGGTTGTCATGGTTGCCCTTCTGTTTATTCTCCGCGGTGGGGGCCGAGGGAACCGGGCAGAGTTTTTCGCCAGTCAGCGTGTATTAAAGTTGAAATCTTCCGGACAAAATTATAAAAGTGCCGGTCAAAGGTCTTCTTTGTTATTTATTGAGCTTTAAAACAAATGAATAACGACTCTATATAATATAATGATAAAATACACGGAGCCTCTCTTTTTCCTCCCTCTCTTCGGACAGCGCCAGTGTCTGTCTCATGCAGCAGCTCATCCAGTAATCAGTGACCCGGCCGACTGTAAAAATAAACATATTTATAACTAGTTTAGGGAGTTTGAGAGGTAATTAAAATAGCTAAGGGTGATGATCTGACTTGAAGTGTGTGTTTTGCTGCAGCGGGAGGAGCTGCAGGTGAGCAGAGCTGCGTGTCTCCGTCCTGTCAGATTAGACTTCACTCGCGAGAGAAAGATAAATAATCTGAATTCAGGGTGCAGTTTACTTTGACGTGGGGGTGAGCAGCAGAGGTGGGGAGAGGCGGGGCTATTGCCTCATCATTATTGCTGTAGATGTTGCACAAACAACTGTAGCATGGTCAATAGCGTCCGGAGCACGATAGCAACTCTGCGATCCGCCATTGTTGTTGTTGTTGGTGGCGAAACACTTCAGCACTGGCGCGGGGTAAGCGGAGGTGAGCAGAAGAGGTGGGGAGAGGCGGGGCTATTGCGCAATCACTATCAGTGATCTGAAAATGTCCGTATAGGGCGCACACACGGAGCTGTTTGACCCCCCAGAGAGTGGCGTATGCATTTCTATCCACCTTGGGACCCGTTGTCGTTTCCTCAGTCGTTTAGTGCCATATTCGGTCGTCCTTGTGTGGCCGAACGGTCTATATGACACTAAACAGTAACGCAAACGACCGAATTCGTCCTCGTGGGGCCGCAGCCTCAGACAGCCTAAAAGTAAAACACAAGTCGTTTATTCACAGCCCGAACGCTCATCGAGATGACTGGATCACTCATGACAGGATGTGTGATTACCTAGAAGAGCATCAGGACTGTTTGAGGCATGTGATAGCTATGTGATTAACATGATGATTCAGCCTCTATGGAGATAGACGTATGACAAGCATGCTCATCTCTGACGTGGAGCTAATCTGAAGTAAACATTGAATACTGCTTTCTATTCCTCCATCTTGTGACTATGTGACTCCCTCTCTTGGATATCAGCATGTGAAGGACACTGCTCAGGAACTAGTTGATGCTCTGTATGTGACAGAGCTGCCAAGTCTCACCCTTTGAGAGTGAGAGTCACGCAATTTAACCTCTTCACACGCCTCACGCCACACTTGCCATTTCACACGCTTTTCCCCCCCTCTCACTACTTTATAATTATTTTTTTATTTAATGATATATTTCCATAACTTGTTGCTTGAGGTTTGCTGTAGTTCGAGTCAGGGATAGGGTGAGCCCGCCCTATTCTGCCCCCGATTGGCTGACCGAGAAAGGCACCGTATATAAACCAATCAGAGGCAGCTTAGGGCGGGTCATTGCGTCTGGTCTCTATCCTATGAAGAACCCATTTTCATCTGAAGCGGGAGGTCAAACGGTAGGTAATCACTTCATTTTAATTTTACAAACACATTATTTTTATTTTTATGAAGTCAACGGTGAGTCTGACTACGTGAGCGTTACACAAGCTGCTGGTGAGCAGTGTGGCAGGTTGCTGCGGTGGGTTTAACAACAAACAACCGTGAGTTATAGCCGTGTTAGTTAAATCATCACGCGTGTGTGAGCTAATGGATGCTTGCTATGAGCTAAGGGGATTTACAGTACTGTACCTGTGTTGTTTGCATTTATGTCTAATAAAATATTCAATCAATCAAACAGTAACATGTAGCTATCTTTAAGACTGGATCATTCATTCCTTAACTGTACTTCGATTTATGTCTGATGTTTATGTCTGTTAGTTTGAAAGTCTGAAAGATGTCAGATAAGAAGAAGAAGAAGAAGCAGCAGAGAGATCTGCTGTCATTCTGGGCCAAACTTGCCAGGTCAGAGGAAACAGTGGAGGAGGCTTTGGATCTCTCAGTGAATGACAGAGTGGAGGAAAATGAGTGTCCAGAGGGCACAGAGAATGAGACTGCAGAGGAGACAGAAGATGATGATGTAGAAGACATCTACATCCATGGGTGCCCTGTCACGTAATCCACAACACTGCCAAACAGGCTGGCCTGAGTCATGTGATTATAAATCATCATGTATTGCAGGTGTGTGGATTTGATCCAGAGGATCTGACTGTGGATGTGGGATACTGGTTTAAAGGAAGCACCAATCGTAAAGGTTACCTGACAGGTATGTGCAGTCCAAATGAAATGCAGAAGAGTTCAATTAAATTGAAATTAAGATGTTCCATTCTTGTCATAGAATTCTGTGAGCTCCATGGAAGGGAGTATTTAGAAATACTTATGCACGTTTCCATTCGATGGTTGAGCCTGGAGAGGTGTTTGACTCGTATCCTGCAGCAGTATGAGCCACTGGCCAGCTACTTCAAGTCATCAGGTAGGCATCACATTTCAATGATCCAAATGAACGAAAGAGTATTATAACAGACTGAAAAGTAAATGTATGTAGTATGCACAACCTGTGTTTTTTGTATTCACAGATGAGAAACAACCGTGGTTCAGGAGGCTGTTGGAAGCATTCTCTAACCCAATGACAGAGGTGTACCTGCTGTTCTATCAAGCAACGTTGCCAGTCTTCTCCACCTTCAGCCTCCTCCTCCAGAGAGAGAAGTCCTCCATCTTCCTTCTACATGATGAGGTACATTGGGAAGGTTGGGATACAGTATGCTAGTAATAATGTACTATGTTTGTTCCTTTTTTCATTAGCACTCTACTTCTAGATTACATTTAATTTTGAAAATCTTTTCTGAAATACAAATTTGTAGATACGGAGTTTCATCCGCAAGTTGCTTTCGAAGTTTCTGAAGCCCGCAGCACTGCAGCACCAGGAATTGCATGACATCCTCTATAAGGACCCATCAAACCAACTGCCAGGTAATCCTCCAAGTTTCACATCAGCAGATGCAGGTACACTATCCACTCACTGATCTCACTCACATCGTACTGTTGGTGTTTGTTAGAGGGCTGCTTGTGCAGACAAGTTATGAGTTTGATCATCTCATCTCATCACACACGACCACAATGGAAACAAGTCCACAGGACTTTCCTATGTTATCCTTTTAGCCCAAATGAGTGACTGTACCTTGTGTCACTGATGTGATGAAGATACTTAAACGGGTGCTTTCAAGTTAGCTATTGTGGTTGTTGATGATTGCTAAAGTGACTCAACACCGGTCTCATTCCCGGTCTCATACTGACATGTTGGTGTTGGGAATGAGAACATATTGCATCAATCTTTCTCCAGAATCGCATACAGCAACTTAATGAGGTGACGTTGTTGATTTATTGTGTCTCTCGTAGGAGAAAAGCTGGTGATCGGCTTCACTACTCGAGGTACACTCAACAGGCTCCTTGATGCAGGAGTCATTACACCGCAGCAAGTGCAGAGGTTCCAGCAGGCAGCAGTGGCGTTTCTGGTGAGGGCTGTGGAGTCTGCCATGAAGAAACTCCCCATGAGAGAGCCCCTCATAAAACATGCCATGTTTCTGGATGTCCAGCAGAGGGTAGAGGGTAGAGTGTGGAGTGGAAGACGCCTTGTACTTTGTCGACAGGTTAGTTGGGGTATCAAGTCAAGTACATTTATCTATAGTGCCAAATCACAACACAAGTTATCTCAATATACTTAATAAGTAGAGCAGGTTAAAGACTATTGGCACATTTTCTTAATAGATTGTAAAGTTTAATGACCACATCTGAAAAACAACCTGTTTCAGCTACATTACTTTACCAGATCAGTGCACATTGTGTTCTTTTTAGGTTTTCTGAACTTCTCCCATACAACGGACCTGATGAGCGTGACAAACTGGGTGAGGAGTTTCTGGACTACCAATCCATGGACATTGCCATGCCCGAAGACCCAGCCACGTTCGACATAGAGAACTTTTGGGGGAACATGGCATCAATGAAGAATAAGGTAAGAATTATTCTGCACCCTTTGAAATACCCATTGACGTAATCAACTTAATTCTATACAAAAATACTTGAGAGTAATTAGGCTTCCTACATTTTTCAAAGGTGACCGGGATGAGCAGATTTGGGAGGCTCTCTCGTATTGCCAAGTTGGTGTTGGTACTTCCGCATTCAAATGCTGATGCTGAACGAGTGTTCTCTGTGGTGGGACTGAACAAAACCAAAACCCGAAACAGTTTGGCTCTTGATGGAACTCTGTCATCCATCATGACTGTGAAGATGGCAAACCTTGAGCCACAGTGTTTCAAATGGGAGCCCCCTCCCTCTGTCATCAAGGCATCAAAATCAGCCACAAACACCTACAACATGAGACATGTCATGTAAAAGAAAAAAACATAAACAAAGACATGCACTTTATTTTTTTTATAATATATATTATATATATATTATTCAGGTTCTAATGTTGTTACACTTAAAGAAAAAATGCACTAAAGGAAAAGGCTGCTATTGGTTCTTAAAAGGCTGCTATTGTTTCATTATATTGACATTTTATAAATAAATGTATTTTATTTGTTAAACTTTTTCTTGTTACAATTGTTTTCATTTCTACTTGTGATGGTCAATTATTAACACTATATAAGCATGAGAAGGCCGACAGTGCAGGGAGAGCAGCTGGCATGGGGGTGAAGACATCACAACAGTCTTAATGTTAATTTAAATTGAGATATTCCTCTAAATCGACGTTAAAAAAGGCCAAAAAAAAATCGCCGTCGAACGCATCAACCCCAAAGGTCTCACTCCTACTTTTTACTGAAACTTGGCAGCCCTGATGTGATGACTCCTTCCCTTCTGGAGAGGATCACAGATACATGGATCCTGAGGTTGAAGCTCAAGCCGGGGACCAGTGAGATTGTTCTAACAATTTCCTATAAATGTTATTCTGAAACATAACTATCACTGTTGTCTTTCCTTCTATAAATGAAGCCAAAATTATGTCAAGCTAGCGCTTAGCCCTCCAAAAAGTGCATGGTTGCAACTTAGAGAGTTAAGCATTTTATATCAGTGGGTCCTCATGGTGCAACACGGAAGACAGACAGAATTGCTTAGACACAGGTGTCACATGAACTTTACATTTTCTGGAAAGTTCCTTATACAGCTTTAGCCTTTTTGATCTCATGAAGTCCCTAAGTGACACACACTGAACAGTCTGGTGGGTTATGGTCCTTGTCATTTGCTTTTGTGTTCCCATAACAACATGTCCAAGATGTCCATGTGCCAGGCTAACACATGTGACAGAACTAGTTACATTTGGAAAGGTTTTTTGTTGCTAAAGTTAACATTCAAGCCATTTAAGAATAAAAATGCTTACATGACATGTCATTCGTTAAACATTAAGCTGTCTTGGGCTCTTTTCTGATTCTGATTACATATAACCTGTTGTAGAAACATTTATTGATGAAATTGATATGAAACAAATGCCATAGATATTGCTGTGACACTGGTGTCACATCGGGACATTAACCCTAAACATTCACAGTAAACCCGGAGTGACATATATGCACAATTACAAATATGATTATGATCTGCTCAGTTAATTTAGCTGATTCAATTATATTTAGTTAACATATTCTTTATTATTCAATTCAAAGTATGTTCAAACAAATGTAAACCAAAAAAATCATCCTCATTAATGAAGTTATAAATAAGAGTTACTTTACCATTAAAGCCCAATGTGACATATATGTCACATTTAAGATATGTGACACTGGGGGGGGGTTACTTGTCAGAAATGTGTTCTAGGTGGTCTATTTAGTCTAAATGACGTTCCCCTTAATTTCCCCAAAAGTAGAAATGGGTCCGGGTTCTTATGGGTTAAACGTATAGGCTTAAAGCATGGCTTAAAGGCATAATATAACTACTGTATTATATGTATTCAACGTGTGCCCCGCTGGACTTACGTTTCTGTGGTTGACCGTTACTGTGACATATCAGTATAGCCACGGAAGATAGTTTGTGTGTTTCATTCCCATGCATCAAGGTTATTTTCATGTATGTAATTGTTTTTCCTGCACAGTGTAGAGTCTTGTTGTGATGAGAGGGATACAGGTATTTCATAAAAAAAACGTGCTCCCTGGAGAATAGGTAGGCTACAGCATTGATATCACAATTTAATCAGAGCTGATCACAACCTGTCATGAGTGATCCAGTCATCTCGATGAGCGTTCGGGCTGTGAATAAACGACTTGTGTTTTACTTTTAGGCTGTCTGAAGGTATGGACAGCTATCAAAGCTACTATACATCACATTAAGAACGATGTACAAATGAAAGTCGGACACAAATATATAATTTAAATGATGTATTCAAGTTTGCAATATTTTGAACAGGCATCCACACAGTCACCTACTTTGTAATGTTCGATACCTCCCTGTAAGCGTCACGATATCCACCTCTCACCCACAACCTCACATACGAGTACTGAATGTGCATCAAAGTGATCTTAGGAAGGCAGATATAGCAAAAGATGAACGTAAACGACAAACGAGGCGATCGACATGGTAAGTCAACAATGGGTCCTCAACGTACACGCCCCGGATTCCTATGACGAAAATAATAGAATGTCACCAGTTGTCAGGACTCACGTTATACTGCAACACCGGCACCGGGGAATATTGCATGGTTGGTTAGCTAGCTATGCTAACGAATATAAGGAGCTTTTTCTACAACCAGGTGGAGGACAGCCCTCTCCTGACAGAATGAGAGGTTCTGTCTCAAAAAATAAGAGAATAAATGAAAAACAGGTACAAAATACTATATGGCAGTAAAAAAAAGTTGTTATTAATAAACAAGAATACAGTTTGAAAGGGGAGTGATTCGTAAAATATCCATGAAGAAAATACAATCTGCTTACAGTTCTGTTTCATATGGGTGATGAGAGATGTATCCATAGATCTCTGAATGTTGCTCTCAAAGTGCACCAGATTGATGCTTTTAACTTCAATATTTAGAGCATGCCCCCCGGACCCTCCTTGAGGAGGTTAGGTCCCCCCCCACACTTAAATCATGTCCACATGGATAGGAAACTAAATACATTTGCACACATCTTGTGTCCATATCTTTCTGTGTGGGTGGTGGTCATGTCCTTTACCAAATACATTATGGACTCAATGAGGACCTCTTTCTTAGGTGTGATTCTGTCGTCTGTTTATTCACCTTTTAATACAATAAACATTTTGTTAACTTTTATTTTGATTTGTGGTTTTTAACTCTGCTCACCCACAAAAAACATTTTATCTTCATCCTTATTTTAAACCTGGTTTGGCCGTTGAACGTTTGGTGTTTTTCATTGGAGTGTACTGTTCTGTGCTTTTAACAGTCGTTTAAAAATAATTATGAAGCACTGCAGCATCCCCATGTGGCCGCCCAGAGAACTGCATCTGAACAGGACTCCAGGGAGGAGAATGGAGAAATGGTGTGTGTTTGGATAATAAGTAAAAGTAAAAGGTCTGGAAGGTCTGGAGGGGCTGCACAAACTGAGGAGAAGGGAGCAAGCGAAGAGGAAGAGGAGATGAAAAGAAGAGGAGGAGATGAAGAGGAAAGGAGGATGAGGAGATGAAATGAGGGGATGAAAAGTAGAGGGAAAGTAGAGAAGATGCAAATGGCAGGTCAGAAGAGGAAAGGAAGAGGAGAGGATGAACAGGAAAAGAGAGGAAGGGGAGACTGTGGACTGTGTAGCACAGAGTTAGATGCCACACAATTACTTTAGGGCATGGGTCGGCAATAGGCGGCCCGCGGGCCATTGTTGGCCCGCCAGCAATAATATTTGGCCCGTAATTTTGAGAATCAAAAATAAAATATTATTTTGAGATTTTTTTTTTTTTTTTTTTTTTTTTTTTTTTACAACATTGGACCTTGAGTCACACATCAGGGTTTCTGTTAGCTGGTAATTACCGGTTTTTATCTGGTAAAATTCATTAAAAACCGGTAAATTCAAAACCTGTTGGTCAAAATGTCTGGTAATAATTAGGGATGCTCCGATCGATCGGCCGCCGGACATTATCGGCCGATATTCACTCTTAATAGTTTGATCGGTGCTCTCTATAAAGGCCGAACAGGGGAGCTGGATCTGATCGATATGGACATAAACGCAAGTGAAGTATATCCGGACCGAGAGAGATCAGATCAGCTGCTGCATAATCACCTGAAGCCCCGCCCACTGTTTACCAGCTGCATGAGAAACTGACGGGCTGTCAGGAGAGAGGGAGAGGGAGAGGGGAAAAGAGAGGATCCGTTTCTCCCGTGTTATTATCCAAACGTTTGAATAATGTACTTCATCTACTACAAGTAGTTTGTTTGAATGTAATAATTATGTTGTTTGTGGAATCATTTATTGAAAAATGAATCTGAAGTTTTCGATCTGTAACGATTATAAACTGAAGCAATATAACAATTACTCCCATTAACTGAGTTTTAAACATCAGCATATCCTGTCATAGTCCGGTGATTACCTGCTAACGGAAACTTTGCTACACCATTCTTCTTCTTATTATTATTATTATTGAAATTTGTCCGGTAAAATAAAATCTGTCCCGACATACATTCATAATGTCAGCCGAGGGAGGGGAAGCGGCGCAGTGGAAGAGCAGAGCGCGAGGGAGAGCTGTCATCTTCCCTTTACAAGCTTCAAACATGTATTTATCGTGTGATTTTGGAAATAAAAGTTCCATATTCTGAAAGCCAAGACTTTGTTTATTTAAAATCAAACAAAACACCCGAAAAACTAGTTTTTTACGCAAATTCACGTTTATTTTGAAATGAGCCGTTGTGATTTCCGACTGATTTCGATAGAGCGGGTCACATATGGCAAATGTGTGGTTGTGGGGAACCAGGTCAATTAAAGTACTTATTTAACTATTAAATATATTGAGTTTGAGTTAAATACTTGGTTACTGATTAATTTAGGTTATAATATATTAAATTGCAAAGCAAAACATGCTGTAATTGATTTATTTTGTCCTTTAATATTTTTTAAAGGTTTTCAACCTGAAAGAATCCTAATGTGTCCTTGAAAAGTTGAAATAAAGAAAAGGAAAAAGGATTCCAGTTGTCCATGCGTCCTCTGTTGCCCCTCAAGCCTCTCTCACTCACTCAAATAAATGCCAAAAACCCAGAGAACTTGACAATACTTATCAGAATAAAAGTATGTTAAATAACACTGCTCCCTAGTTAATAACTCTACTTTACTCAGTGGAGGCTCGTCTATTGAGGAAAGGGAGAACCATCCTCCCTACAATTTCAGAGAAAAATTAACTTTGAAGAGAACAATAAATACACCTCAATTTAAAAGATAAGTCTGTTAAAATACAGATAATAGCCCCGGCTTTGGGACTGAAATGGGGCTAGAGAGGACGAGCCTCCCTTTGGGCGGGTCTAGCCAGAGGCTCTGGATTGGGCGCCTATATCATCAGTGAACCAATCAGCGGATCTGACTGCGCATCAGAGTGTTGATGGGGAGAGTTATCAGCGATATCAGAGTTTTTTCTGAACCGGGGAACAGGGGCGCTGCGCCCTCTTACCAAAATCAATTCCTTGAATTAGGCTTTGATTATGTTCTGGCCCGCCATCTTGTGGCTCAGCAAAAAATTGGCCCACGGCCAAACTTACTTGCCTACCCCTGCTTTAGGGGTTCTTGTAGCTTTATCTTTACTGTTGAAAAAGCTAAACTTACAGAACAAAAACAACATGTTGAACCACTCAAAATAATCTTTTAATGTTTGACACTGTCAGTAGTTATACAAATGCCATGTCCGTCTCATTAGTATGCATGGAATGTGACAGGTCGCCCCGCCCATTTTTGGATTTTTGGCCGGAAGTCCCGCCTTTTTTGACCGGAAGTCCCGCCTCATTATACCGGAAGTCCCGCCCCGTTAGACCGGAAGTCCCTCCCCGTTATACCGGATGTCCCGCCCCCACTTCCGGCGGATGTCCCGCCCGCTTCCGGTTTACAAAATAAAATTAAAATTAAAAAAATGAGAAAAATAAAATGCCGTTGTTTTCAATCAATTAATATGCATAGGATATATGTCCCGCCTCCTAACCACTTCCTGTGTGGTTAATCCTGTATATAGTATTGAATGTAACTTACAAATACTTGCAAATAACATGAAATTAATCAAAAGTAAAGCATCTAAAAAAATACATATATTTAAACCTCTCTGTTTTTGCGAACAGGACATGAGGGGAGAAAACATATGGTGGGAGGAGGGGGAACACAAACACACACACACACACACACTTTCCCCGCCCCTCTCGCTTTAGAGGCTGTCTAAATAAAAAAGCCAGCGTCACTCTTAAATATTTTTCAAGTCGAGAGAAAATGGCCAAGAGACGTCTTGATATGAATTTAATCAGCGAGACACCGGTGACAACTTACAGCCATCCGTTGGGTGCTCCAATCAAGAAACGAATGCAGTTTGTATGCCGGGTTCAGACGCCTACAGCCGAAGATATGCTTCAGTCTCCTCTGTCTTGAAGGCATTCTTAAGCACGTACATGTAACATTAGGCTATGCATAAAATAACCAAACGATTATTACATTAACTAATTTGAACAGTAATTCACATCATCATCTCATAACAAAATAAGCTAAGGCAACTACTTGCATTCAGTGACTTGATTTTTTAAATGAAAACCAGGGATATCTTTTGTTTTGCGGTCCATATCTCATTAAAAATATCTAATGTTAGTAACTATTAAAGAAAGAATGGGGACAATTCTGTTTTAATGTAGTTTGACCATTGTAACTGCTGTGCAGACACACTGATAACATAGGGCTTCTAACTAATTACCTTAAATAAAATCACTAATTAATTAAACCAGTTCAATACACATTATTCTTATTCTTATCATTCTTTATGAGCGCAGTAACGGTAAGGTATCTAATTACTTATTTATCTAGTATTCCATCACATAATAACAGAGATGGTCAAACTGAAGTAGAGACATGGCAGAAATCCTACAATGAAGCGGGAACAGTGAAGGGGAAGTCTCTTTGAAGAGGGTATTAGTAGTTTAAAGATCTTAATGCCCCTTGATCATATCTTTTTTTTTTTAAAAAGACTGTTTCTCTAAAAGGCAAGTTTTGTGATTTTTAAGACTTTTTACAGACACTCGGCAGATTTGTGTGTAATTCTCTCACAAAGGAACAGTAAGTCTCTTACTTTTTTTGATAGTGTTTTTTATGTATGACAACTTTACAACTGGTAGAAAGTTAAGTACTTTTTCTGAGCAGATTTTCTTTAAGACTGTGACTCTTAACACACCAACCCCCCGAGAGACAGACATACTCATCCACTTTTCAACGTATTTTGTTTTTGTCTTTCTCGCTTTTTTTTCCATTATATTTTTGGAAAAAACTACATAGTGATTGCTAGCAAAAATACAACATGCAACTAATACATTATACAATATTACGACTTTTGGCGATATTTTCAACACAATATACTTGTACCCTTTTTTTTTTTTTGTAGGACTTCAAGATATGTTGCATGTCATGCATAAACACGGTGTCATCTTTCTTGAAACTGACGTGCTGTCCGTTTTACAAACAAGTTATGTTTATGCTTCTTCATCCTCTGAATGTTCCTCCCCCGTCCCTCTTCACAATAACAATCAAGGTGGATCTGTGAAATGAAACACCTCTTCCCAAAGCGTGACTACCCTATTGAGGGCATGCGTCTAGGGCAGTAGGGTCTAAATCGATGGGCCAGATATACTAACATGCAGAACGTACGATATGTTTGAAAAAGACTAACCATTTATCCAGTTCAAGCTGTCTTTAAGATGTGACATCGCGCTCTGACTATTTCCCATAAAATCGTGACAAACTATTACTTGTTCTTACATTTGACCTCTTGCTGCTTGGTTGAAAATGATAGATGAAAAAGAACTTTTTTAAAAAGAGTCAAACCACAAATGTTTTAAGATTGTTACAAAATGTAAAAAATAAAAAAGGTCTGGAGACAAAATTAATTCAGGTGACTCTGGCTTTATTAGGACAACAAACATATAATACAAATGGGTTAGGGGTTAAATATAACCATCATGGACTTAATAGTCTAACAAAATACTTTTATCTGAATACATTTGTTCTTTTTAAGAGCACTTTTTGAAATTATTTATTTATTATTTCAGTGGAACAATCCAGTGTTTGTTAACATTAACGCTTTCTTCTCTTTTTCTTGTGTTACTAAGATACTTTTAAACACACTTTGGTGTATGCAACACTTGTTCAGATAAACAAGGTTTTTTCTTTTCTGATAAACTTACATATTTTAGTTATTTTATGTTACCAAGATACTTTGAGATACACCCTGATGTACGCAACACTTAACAAAGGGTATAATATGAAGTAGTTGGTAAGGAAGGGGTTTTTCTTTAAGGGTGCAAAACTTTAGAACAGGGTAAAATATTCATTAATTTGTATTGAATTGAGTTTTCTTTTTTTGATTTTCAACATACTATATGACTTTTACATATTTCTGACGTACTATACTTTTTTTGACTTTTTTCTGTAGAATCTTGACAAAACTATTACTTGTTCTTAAATGATGACCTATTGCTGGAGATGAGATGAAAAAGCTACAACGCTTAAAGAACTTTTTTCTAAAAACTCTCAATTCTACACTGACTCCCCCCACTCAACGCAATAAGTCCCACCCCACTCAGCAAATCATCTAAAACGAAGGACCCCACCAAGACGACCGTTGAAAACTAGCCATGGATCTGAGAAAAACCAAGTCTGATGTAGCCTACCCTTATTATCACCAGGATAATGGATATGGGCTTAATGACTGGATGCTACAAAGTAGGGGAGAGGATGTCCCCGAAGAAGAGCTCTCCTCTATATCATATCCATGTAAGGTCTTTAGGACAAAAGAGGACCATGATAACATGACATATGAAGAATATCTTTCTTTAAAAGATGGTATTATAGATAACCTTTATAGAAACAGTATATCTCATACCACTCTCCAAGATCGCAAACGACAATTAGCAGAAAAGAATAGAAAAAGTAAAGAAAAACGAAGAAAAAGAAAAAGCAACATGAAAAGGAGAAGAAAAATTAAAAGCAAACGCATAATGCGAATGAAAAGAAAAGGGACCATAGGACGGAAAACTAAAAAGACAAAAAGAAGGAAGGTGAAAAGAAAAAGAAACAAAGTGAAGACATTTAAACTAGAGGATGGTGTTGTAGAGCCATTACCGGATCATAATAATCTTATAGATCATCTCCCGCTAACCGACTGCTGCGAATGTGTTGAACAAATACCAAAAGCAATGTCAAAAAAACAGAGCATACAATGAAAGCACATGATACACTATAAATGTTTCGTTTACAATACTATTACTATATATGAAAGCAAAACAATAAAACACATTTTCATTTTGTAATGGTTGTTTAATTGAAAAAACACAACATTCAACACATTTTCATAGAAAACATATTACATTTTACCAAGTTAAGGTCGTAGTGCATACAAGGTAATAGACTTAATGATTTGCACTGCTGCTTCTCTCCGCGTTTCATTGACGGTGATCGGTTTGTCGTTCAATTCACACAGCCCAAGTAGATGTTTAGGGGTCTCTTGGAAGTATACGAATGCATTTTTTATATCAGATAAATTCATTAACATCACATGCAAATTCTCTATCCTTTCACCCGCAACGATTATAATCTGCTTTGCTTCTTCTTCGGTTTCTCCATTATTAGCTCTGAATGTAATCCTTTCTGGGACTTCTTGTGCTTCTTGTGGTCTGTTGAATACCTGGCGTAGGATTTGTTTAGCTGTAAGGACAGGTACCATATAATTGTCTTCAAAAGCTTTGTCTATGTCGTCACACGTTTTGGCGTATCCTTCGCTGTAATGACAACCGACACTAGAATAGAGATCCTCCAACAGTCTTTTAATACATATTCTGGCACTGTCGCCAATTTGGGCAATTCCACAGTATCGCGCTTTTTCTCTCATTATACTGAAGCAAAGTTCTGCCATTGCTTTTGGTATTTGTTCAACACATTCGCAGCAGTCGGTTAGCGGGAGATGATCTATAAGATTATTATGATCCGGTAATGGCTCTCCAACACCATCCTCTAGTTTAAATTTCTTCACTTTGTTTCTTTTTCTTTTCACCTTCCTTCTTTTTGTCTTTTTAGTTTTCCGTCCTATGGTCCCTTTTCTTTTCATTCGCATTCTGCGTTTGCTTTAAATTTTTCTTCTCCTTTTCATGTTGCTTTTTCTTTTTCTTCGTTTTTCTTTACTTTTTCTATTCTTTTCTTCTAATTGTCGTTTGCGATCTTGGCGAGTGGTATGAGATATACTGTTTATATAAAGGTTATCTATAATACCATCTTTTAAAGAAAGATATTCTTCATATGTCATGTTATCATGGTCCTCTTTTGTCCTAAAGACCTTACATGGATATGATATAGAGGAGAGCTCTTCTTCGGGGACATCCTCTCCCCTACTTTGTAGCATCCAGTCATTAAGCCCATATCCATTATCCTGGTGATAATAAGGGCAGGCTACATCAGACTTGGTTTTTCTCAGATCCATGGCTAGTTTTTAACGGTCGTCCTTAGTTGTATATGATTTGCTGAGTGGGTGGGACATATTGCGTTGAGTGGAAGGCTTCATCTGTAGAAAGTACTCTGTTTGAGGAGATTTCGTAATAATGGCAGTTTGTCATTTTGAGGGTATTTCAGTGAAACAAGGCTGTTTTGAACATTTGACAGATTTATGCTTAAATTCTCTGGTAAAGTTACTGAAAGATACACTTTGTGTATAAAAGCTGAAAAGTAGATAATGAAGTGTGCTTTGTGTGTACAGACACACAGAAAACACTGAAAAACACAACAAGAAGGACTGTAATACACATGTATCAGACACGCTCCCCTTGCTATAATGATGACAACAGTTTTTAGATGTAAAAAACACTTTTTTAATTTTTTTCACACACAAAATCGATAGTTATACTGATTGTAGCATCCCCAGGACAGTCTCCAGCTTAGCATTCCCCATATTACTGGAGATATGGTGATGGAGTTTTTTCACTTCAGTCAAAATATTCACGTGTATGCTGTTTTCGACGCAGAGATGTATTACATCTACAAACAGAGCATACAATGAGAGCACATGATACACTTTTGATGTTTGTTTCATTTCTGAGATAATGTTACAGAATGTTTCGGGAAATGAAGATTCCAGGACCACTTTAAATGTTTCGTTTACAATCGTTTCCCAATGACCCGGAATAGTACTGCCAGAACGAACGATATCCAAAATGTCTTCCAGTTTACAAACTTCGGCCATTCTTTTTACACGGGGGTCACTACTCGTTCTGTTTTCAATCGTCCCCATCATCACACTTATTAAACGGGTAAGGACTACATTATGATCAATATATACAGAGCGTTTTGCATAGTAGTTTCCCATTTTTATTTTACTTAAAGAAAAAAGTCACTGCATTGAACAAGTCCCTGGCTTCTTCTCCATCCGACTGCTGTTTGTTAGTATTCTTCTTCTTCTCCATCCAACTCTGTATGGATATTTCAAGTCTCTCCTTGAGGCATCTGCATTTTACAAGCTTGTGCAGAAAGGCTTCCGAAGCGCGTCCTATCTTCAGTTTATCCTCGCAAATGCCTTTTTCAATAAGACTCTGGTCAATCACTGCAACGAAGTCGGCGAGCCAAAGTCTTTTCATTAACGCTTTGTAATTGTTTCTGAAGAAGAAATCGGGCATGTCATTCCGACAATCGTGTTGCCTCTGGTCGGGGTTACTGCGTCGGCATTCTCTGATTAAATTCATATCAAGACGTCTCTTGGCCATTTTCTCTCGACTTGAAAAATATGTAAGAGTGACGCTGGCTTTTTTATTTAGACAGCCTCTAAAGCGAGAGGGGTGAGGGGCGGGGAAAGTGTGTGTGTGTGTGTGTGTGTGTGTGTTCCCCCTCCTCCCACCATATGTTTTCTCCCCTCATGTCCTGTTCGCAAAAACAGAGAGGTTTAAATATATGTTTTTTTTTAGATGCTTTACTTTTGAGCTAGCTATGTGGTGATGAGGGTAGTGTCGTCTGAACTTCAGGAGCTTGACAGACTGGTGACTGGAGGTGCAGCTGTTGGTGTACAGGGAGAAGAGCAGAGGGGAAAGAACGCAGCCTTGAGGGGAACCGGTGCTGATGGTCCGGGGGTCAGAGAGGTGTTTCCCCAGCCTCACGTGCTGCTTCCTGTCAGACAGGAAGTCTGTGATCCACCTGCAGGTGGAGACGGGCACGTGCAGCTGGGAGAGCTTGTGCTGGAGGAGGAAGTGAAAGGCCATGTTGATAGCGTCGTCCACATACCTGTTGGCTCTGTAGGCGAACTGCAGGGGGTCCAGATTCAACTGATATCGTCTCTGTGTGGACGGGGCCTTAGACCACGCCATACAGAAGCAGAGTCGTTAGCTGAGAACTGGGGCCTATACTACGAAGCTGGTTCAACCTAACCTGGATATGTTTGAGTTAGCCGGTTGGCCTAATCCAATATACTGCCTTACAGTATATGCACAGAGAAAATCGCTGTATACATTACATTATACAGCCAATATACTGCCTTACAGTATATGCACAGAGAAAATCGCTGTATACATTACATTACATTGCATTTAGTTGACGCTTTTATCCAAAGCGACTTACAATAAGTACATTCGACCCGGAAGACACAACCTTGAAGAAAACAGAATCATATAAGTACATCAGGTTTCATAGAGCCAAACAGTTCAAGTGCTACTCAACTGGCTATAGATAAGCCAGTCCTTTATTACATAGGATTATTATTTGACGTATACAAGGAGTATAACGTCAAACGTCACTACTCAACTAAACATGCAGAGTATGCAAAATACCTGGGAGACGAGAGAGAGAAAAGAGTCACAGAGCTAAAAAATATTCTATGGAAGCAACAAAATCTCTTCAAGAAAGGAAGCAATGAGGCTGATTTAGCAGTCGAAGCTAGCTATATGGTGAGTGGGATGATTGCTAAGGCGGGATAGCCGTTTACGGAAGGCGAGTTTGTATAAAAGTGCATGTTGCATGCTGCAAGTACAGGGACGGGTGGCGCAGTGGACTGTGCATCAGATCATCAGATCAAGGGGGAGTGCTGGGGAACTCCAGTTCGAAACCCGCTCCTGCCGCCACTGCGTCAAGACACTTCACCCGGATTTGCTCCTGTGGGTATTGTCCACAGTACATGTATAATTCCAATGTATACTTGTAAAAGCGCCTCGATGACCTCGAGGCGTGAAGATGGACGGTGTGGCGCAGTGTGCTGTGCAATGATCATCAGATCAAGGGATGAAACCCGCCGCTGCTGAGTCTGTAAAGCCGGTGTGTCCTTTGGCACACCGGCTCCTGTGTGTATATGTAAAGCGCTTTGAGTCATTGAAAAAGCGCTATAATAAATGTAAGGAATTATTATAATTATTAATTATTAATTATTATTAGTCTGTCCGGAAAAGTTTAGCAACATCAGCCTGTCTGAGACAAAGCCAAACTTTTCCGTGCATACTCTGTGGCTCTTGATGAGAGCACGGACATCACTGACACCGCTCAGCTCGCAATATATGTCCGTGGTGTTGATGAAAAGTTTGAAGTGACAGAGGAGTTAAATGGATTTTTTTGTAGTGCACATATTGCACATAGTCGGTATTTAACAGCAAGGGGTGCTATAGTCTGTTGTGGAGTCTATTTGTATATAACATTACCAGAGGGATTCTTATTATTACATTATATGCTTATTGTGCTCATGAGATTGCTATGACTATAAAATAAATAGGCAAGATCACCAATCCCAAGGTTTGATGGATTGGATAGGAAAACAAAGGGAAAAGTCTCATAAGAAAGTTTTAGCCTGCAATAACAGAGTAGCAAGGTCAGCTGCAGACACTGGCAGAATATAAAGAGTTATTCATAAACAGGACATCGCTCCGGCCTTGAGCTCCTACACACAGCTAGGAAGCAGCATTATGAAGATTTCACTATATATCTGCAGAAAGCTTCAGAAAAAACAAATTACGTATGATGGTGCCACCTCTCTGAAGAACCAGCACCTTACCGTGGTAGAGAGGTTTGTGTGCCCTGATGAACCTGGAGGCTGTGTTGTCTGGAACCTTGTGTTCCTGGTAGGGTCTCCCATGGCAAATTTCGGGCATTCCTGTGGAGGTTGGGGACATTGAACCAGAGTGGTCAGTGTTCAAAGCCTCTATTGCCGAAGCCGCGGCGGGGAGCCGTGGTCTCAAGGTCTTAGGTGCCTCAAGGGGCGGTAACCCTCGAACCTCCTGGTGGACACCGGTGGTCAGGGAAGCCGTCCGACTGAAGAAGGAGGCCTTCAGGGATTTGTTATCCCGGGGGACTCCCGAGGCAGTTGCAAGGTACCGACAGGCCCGAAGGGCAGCAGCCTCAGCCGTGGCCGAGGCAAAGCAGCGGGTGTGGGAGAAGTTCGGAGAAGACATGGAAAAGGACTTTCGGGCGGCACCAAAGTTGTTCTGGAAAACTGTCCGACACCTCAGGAGGGGGAAGCAGGGAACCATCCAAGCTGTGTACAGTAAGGATGGGACGTTGTTGATCTCAACTGATGGAGTGTTAGGGCATTTGAAGGAACACTTTGAGGAACTCCTGTACCCGACAACTCCGCCCTCTATGTTAGAGGCAGAGCTGGAGTATGACGGGGGAACAACACCAATCTCCCGGGGGGAGGTCACTGAGGTCGTCAAACAACTCCACAGTGGCAAAGCCCCGGGGGTGGTTGAGATCCACCAAGAAATGCTGAAGGCTCTGGGTTTTGAGGGACTGTCATGGTTGACACGTCTCATCAACATTGCGTGGAAGTCGGAAACAGTACCGAAGGAGTGGCAGACCGGGGTGGTGGTTCCCCTTTTCAAAAAGGGGGATCAGAGGGTGTGTGCCAATTACAGAGGCATCACACTACTCGAAAGGAGGGTCAGGCCGATTGTCGAACCTCAGATTGAGGAGGAACAATGCGGATTCCGTCCTGGTCGTGGAACGATGGATCAGCTTTTTACTCTCGCAAGGATCATGGAGGGTGCCTGGGAGTACGCTTATCCGGTCTACATGTGTTAGGTAGACTTGGAGAAGGCGTATGATCGAGTTCCCAGGGAGTTACTGTGGGAGGTGCTGCGGGAGTATGGGGTGAGGGGTCTCTACTCAGGGCCATCCAATCTCTGTACTCCCAAAGCGAGAGCTGTGTCCGGGTCCTCGGCAGTAAGTCGGACCCATTTCCGGTGAGGGTTGGCCTCCGCCAGGGCTGCGCTTTGTCACCAATCCTGTTTGTAATATACATGGATCGGATTTCGAGGTGTAGTCGTGGTGGAGGGGGTCTGCAGTTTGGTGGACTAAGGATTGGACCACTGCTTTTTGCAGATGATGTTGTTCTAATCACCTTCAGCACTCACTGAATCGGTTCGCAACCGAGTGTGAAGCGGCTGGGATGAGGATCAGCACCTCCAAATCTGAGGCCATGGTTCTCAGCAGGAAACCGATGGACTGTCCACTCCAGGTAGGGAATGAGTCCTTACCCCAAGTGAAGGAGTTCAAGTATCTCAGGGTCTTGTTCTCGAGTGAGGGAACAATGGAGCTTGAGATGGGCCGGAGAATCGGAGCAGCGGGAGCGGTACTGCAGTCGCTTTACCGCACCGTTGTGACGAAAAGGGAGCTGAGCCAGAAGGCAAAGCTCTCTGTCTACCGGGCCATTTTCGTTCCTACTCTCACCTATGGTCATGAAGGATGGGTCATGACCGAAAGAACGAGATCGCGGAGACAAGCGGTCGAGATGGGTTTTCTCCGCAGGGTGGCTGGCAGCTAGTCTTGACTAATCATAAATGTGGGGCAACACCCTGTGTAATACAAATGTATGTACGCACGAGGTTCGAGGCTCTTGTCCGGAAATAGACTGACAGATTGCAGCTTTGCTGTCTGTGATTTCTATGACGTCACAGAGTCCTTGGCCAAGTGAATATTTTGCTCTCTCATAATAAATAGTTAAACTTAGAAGTCGTCTGTCTTTCCTGGAATTTTGAACACAACAAAATGGTGACACACGACGTGATTCCAAAAAGACAATTGGGAACTCCTGACTTCGAGTCCGAGGGACTGAAGGATGGCGGAGACCTCCTCCGGATTCCTATCGATACTCACAGGGCCAAAATCAAAGATGAGCAGAAGCCTGTTGTTTACTGCCAAAATGCTGCATACGACTGTTAAAACTGTGAGTGTCGGGGGATGAAAAGAGGAGGTAAAGTAAAAATATATAGTTGGCTGTTTGTTGTGGGCGAGCAAAGGATATATTTCTTGTAAATGTGCATGCGATAAAGTGTCAGGGGCGTTGGGAAGTGTCAGGGACACGAAAGTGCCAGGGGTACTAAAACGTCAGGGACGTTGGGACGTGCCAGGTAAAAAGCATCAGGGGTGCTGTGAAAGGCTCCACCGCCGTGTGGAGGCTGTGTTTTGAAGAAAACGAAGAATGGGCAAGTGATTGGATTTAAAGTAAGATATTTATAGTAAGTGAAGACTTTCTGAGAAAGCCTGTCAGAGATGGCATAGGTTTAAAAGGGTGATTACATTACGACAGTGAAGACTCCTTGATTGTCGTCACTGTAATATCCTAAAGATGGTGGTACAGTAGGGATAACTTAGGGCAGAAAATATAGCATTTGATTGCAAAAAAGACCAAGACTTTTGACGCTGTTTGATTAAAATAACAGCAAATGTAGCATTTTGTTGCTAAATGACCAATACTTCTTATGCTGTTTGATTAAAAGAACAGAACAAATAGATAAGAAAGTGTGAAATAACTAGAGGTTTTGTAAAATGGAGAAGTCAGAGTGAAAAGGACAAAGAACGTATACAACAGGGTGTGGCACATAAGAGAGATTAATTATAAATTAAGGTTTGGCTTCATCTGCTGGACATATTGTATATTATTTCAGTCAGAACTACCACTGTGTTTAAATTTAGAACTATTACATTTAACACATATTTGTATATTTAAAGCATTACACATTCATCATTTTGATCAGAAGTACAAAAGGGATTAGTAATTATCCATTATAATAATGAGTGTAAAAACACATTTTTACACTCAAACAATTTGCATGTCTGGATTATGGACAGGGAATTTAGATAATACGAATAAGTGTTCACTAAAAGTGATAATATTAATAATTATAATAGAAAGAAAACATAGGCCTAGTCTTGAGTCAATTTACATTTTTGTGATCTGTTAGTATGCTCTCTGATGGTTTTTACTGTTGTTCTAAGCAGGCGCGCCGGATTCATTTTAGAAGTGGGGGGGGGCCAAAAAAGTGCGTGTGTATGGCCCAATCCCAAACCACGCCCTACACCCTACCCCTACACACTCCCGACACACGAGGCTCCCTCCTGTCAGATGGAGGGAGTAAATACAGCAGCAAGCTTTGGGACGGCCTCCCCTCTCTCCGGCAGAAACAGGAAATGCCGTAACTGTATGTAACAAGGGTTTCAAATCAGCATCTCTTTGACAAAAAATGTAAATTAATAACTCAAATAAAACTCCAAACATCTTTCATTGTGTTACTTTTTTGTAAAGCTCTTTTAGTTTTAAACCTGATGTAAGCTTCTTAGTTTTTGCAACAGTCTGTAAATAAACACAACTTTATAATAAAATGCACACATTTACCTTTTTCTAGACTAAACACAGGTATGATCTTAAGTTAAAAACATATGAGGTTATCATGAGGTTGTTAACATCGCAGTTTATCAGTGGGTTATTGATTCTGCATCAGTCTTCATGGACAGTCATAATCAGCTGATACCCGTCGTACAGTCAGAGACAACTGTTCAAGGAGGCTTGGGCACTTTTTCCAGTTATTAACTCCGGTATTTACAAAGCTATCATCTCCACATTTTGAGAAAGTTACAAGCCGTTTGACAGCAGCAAATCTGCATATTTCACAGAAGGCCCGTTAAGTGGTTTTGCAAAGAATGAACCACTCTCTGTTTTTGTACCATTCTGCGTTGAAATATCTTTCTCTTTGCCCAAATAATCTAGCGGTCTCCTTTTTTTTCGACAGTTAGCTGGACAGCTTTACCCGCCTCAATGTCCTGACAACAAACCTCCATGCAGTCGGAACCAGCTTGTTTCGGTTCAACGACGGTGGCGGCGGCTTTGACAGTGGCTTCGCTGGTTGTATGATTGATGAAGGTCCAGGCTCCGGAGATGTGGATGTCAGGGATGTGACCTTACAGTTGTTAAATTTAAGTTTAGATTGACTGTATTTAGTTTTCTTTTGCGCTGGTTCTTCAGACATGTTTGCAAGTGTATCTATGCTTTCTATCTGGTTAACGGCTGACACACACAGAACAACGTAAAAAATAAAGTAAACAACGTAACAAATAAACAAATCTAAGCTTTTTTATTGGTTGTAATGTACATGGATACATTTGAATGGTGTGACAATGTCCTATTTGATTGGGTTAAAATGTACATATTCTTCCTGTTATGTCTGCCTGCTTTATTTTACCTAATAAGTGACCTGCTCCATCGAAATCAGTCGCATTGACCCGAAGACAGATTTTGAGTTGTATACACTGTTGGAATGAGGAGATTCCTAGCTTTCTAATGATATCAGGATTGTTTTTGTACTCCAAATATTAAGCGAAATATGTCACATTATATAATGACTATCACCGAGTCATCATTTTGAGAAAAAGGCCTTCAAAGTTTTCTCTTCTCTGGAATCCATCGATCTGATTAGCGTAGCAAATTATCAAAATAGTACGGCGGGAAGATATTTTCGTTTGGATTACTGGTCTGGGGGAAGCCCGCGAGAGTGTGTGTGTGTATATATGTGTGTGTGTTTGTGTATTTTTGCGTTTGTGTGTGTATTGTGTTTGTGTCCCGGGGAAAACACTCACGAGAAACACCGGCTGTTATGCCTGCTGTGACGTCAAGTTACTCCGTTCTCCGCTTGTAATTATGCCGTTACAAGCTTTCAAAGTTGTATTTATCATCTGAATTTGCCGAAACAAGTTTAATATTCTGAGAGCCAAGACTTTGTTTATTTGAAATCAGATAAAAACAAACTGTAACGGACCCTGCCGTGATATATATGATTACTATACGCCTTACATTCATAATTTCAGCAGAGGGAGGGGAAGAGCTGTGGAAGAGCAGAGTGGCGATTGAGAAGCGAGCTGTCATCTTCCCTTTACAAGCTTCAAAAATGCCTGTAGCTAATGAGATTAAACAATAAAAAATAACAAAATATACATCAGATCGCGTTTTAGATGCGACTTTAGAGTAGAGGGGAATTATTGAAACGGGATTTGTAGAGTGTTCCGCGGCATCCGCTGCTGCGAAAATGTGGGGCAGGGCTGAAAAGTGGGGGGGCCAATGGCCCCCTGGCCCCCCCGCTTCCGGCGCCCTTGGTTCTAAGTAACAGTGGGATTTAAACGGGGAATATATGGAGATGTTCTTTTTGTAGTGTGTGGAGATATGGTGTTTATAACATGTGAGTATTTCAATTTATAGGAGAAAATTGTCTACTGAAAGAGTAAATATGTTACAAATGGTTGAAATAATTTTTTTAAGGACTTCTGTAAGGCAAGGCAAGGCAATTTTATTTATATAGCACCTTTCAGCACACGGCAATTCAAAGTGTTTTACAAAATAAAATACATTGTAGCTAAAAGCAACTACAGAGACCATTCAACAAATAAAATATTCAGCTTTCTTAGCTAAATTCAGCAACAAATGTACACAGTTTACAGAATTCGCACGCATTTTCAGCAGGAAATGTATTTCCTAGTATTTATTTTGCGATTCAGACATAGCAACATAACCAATCAACATAAACTCCCTACATTCAAAAGGAGTGTTCGGTGTAATCCAATACAAGAAAAAGATGTGTCCCATTGACCAGCATAATATAGACATGCATGTCATATCCTCCCTCATGGCGTATATTTATTGACAGCAAAGTGAGACTTGAATTAACTTATTAATTGACTAAATTAAAACATTTTAAAACCAAGATTATTCACAAAAAATAATAGTTAAGTAAATATAATCTAATGCATTTAAAAATATTCAAACGATAATAATCTTAATAAAGTAAAAGTTGTCTTTGCTGGCTACCCTTTACTGTCAGTGATGTTGCCAAACAGAAATGAAATGAATAAAAAGCTATGACAATTTTAGAGATGTTCATAATTAAATGCAAAAATAATTAATATTTGATTGATGAGGGCATCCAATAATACACAATTAATAAACCAATTAGGTTATAATATTATTAACAGTATATCTATATATACATGTGTATATTACATAAGAGAGATGTTATCAGTGTATTAGCATTAAAACATCATCCAATCAGTGTTATCTGTGGGAAAATATATTGATCCAATTTTAAACTCTTAAGAGTTGAAATATAAATCAGGTATTACCTGTGCAATGTAATATAAACTTAAATAATAATTTTATAAATTGAATTCCCTGATATCTATAAAAATCTCACTTATCATTTAATTTTGCTCTACATCATTAGGAGACATTAATGTTGTTGTTAAAATGGCATTTAACAACCAAGACAGATAGTAAGATTAGAAAAAGACAGAGTGGAAAAGGGTGGGATTTATTTAATCTCAGTGTGCTAGAATTTCTATAGGTAATGCGTCCCGAGACCTGGACTGTCCCTCTGCCTGTGAGACGGCTAAGACCCCGATCCGCCTGAGCAAACAAAGACCTAACCCAAGCCAGGAGACTGCCGCTTCTCCATGGAACAGACAGAGAACCAGAGCTGAACCAACAACAACAAGACTGCAGAACTGCATCCAGAACAATCTCCACCTGTGGCAGCCAGAACCAAAGCTCCATAAAACAGCAAAGAGACTGTAAAGGAGGAGATGAAATGCAAAGCAGTAAGAACAGTGGCATGATGGGGGCTGAAGATGTAACTGGAAAATGGCTGCCTCAAAGAGTTACGGCCGAATGTGAGGAGGCCGGGGTCTAAAGCCACCACTGCTTGGGAGAAAGAAACAATGTGATATTTGGGCCCATTTTCGCTACAATGAGGCGGAGAAAAAAAGCGAATGCATTGTTTTATCAGAAGGGAAGCAATGTGGCCATAACACAGCTGGTAAAACCACCACAAACCTGACCAGATACTCTCTGCAAAGCTGCATTCTTAAATCATTCAACCTGTGTTTTTCATCAAATAAGGACAAGATAATCTTATTTATTTATATACTAAAATGACAAATTATTGGTTTTGGCTAGACTAGTTTGACTGAAATGTTCTATATAATCTGATGACTAAAAAAGACTCAACAGTTTTCATTGACTAAAAGTAGACTAAAATAATTAGTTTTCTTTGACTAAAATAAGACTAAAATGCTCAGACTTTTAGTCGACTAAAACTTGACTAAATAAAAACAGGATGAAGGTGACTAAATATGACTAAAACTAAAAAGGAAATTTAACACAGGACTAAGACTAAAACTAAATAAAAAAACAGCTGACGAAATTAACACTATCTGCAACCTGTTACCCTCTAATACAGGGGTGGGGAACCTTTTTCCTCTCAAGGGCCATTTCAATTTTTACAATATCCTCAGAGGGCCGTACAAGTTATTGACCTCTGCTTAAAAAAACTAAAATCACAGCCCATTCATTTCATTCTGTGCAAAGAAAAAGCCACCTCTTAATCCAGATATCTCACCATGACTCGCGTATGCATGCACGTGCAGGGTGTGGCGTGCTCCCCTGGGAAGATTTTTTTTTAAATGTTGAAGTTAAAAGCATCAATCTGGTGCACTTTGAGAGCAACATTAGGAGATCTATGGACACATCTCTCAACACCCAAACACAACTGTAAGCAGATTTTCTTTTAATTTATGGATATTTGCCAAATCACTCCCCTTTCAAACTGTATTCTTCTTTATTAATAACTGTCATATAGTATTTTATACCTGTTTACTTTATTCTCTTATTTTTTTTATAACTATAATGATCATATAAAGATGTGCCTTTGCCTCACTGGTTGTAGAAAAAGCTTCTTATATTCGTTAGCATAGCTAGCTAACCAGATGCTAATGATAACAACACAGTTATTGACTGTCTGATCAGTATGACAGATGAGCAGATCGCCACTGGGCCTTCAACTAAAGACACAGACACGCAGAAACTGCGGCATGTGTATGGACTTATCGGTACTGCAATTTTTGAAGTGCTGGAGTGGCGTTCTGGTGCTCTCCGTCAGAACTGCACCCCTGTCAGTCGAGACCACAGTCTATGGTCGAGACATATACCACGTGATGACACGTTAGGCTCGTGTTGTGTTCAAGGACCCTGACCTTGGCCAGGAAAAACAGGCACTCGCTTGTTTAATTTTTTTGCGGTCTAGATTTCTTTCATTTTTTTTTTTTTTGCGTGTGTTTATAAATTACCTCGAGGGCCGTACCAAATTGTCTCGCGGGCCGTATACGGCCCGGAGGCCGGAGGTTCCCCACCCCTGCTCTAATAGAACCTCGAGAGGTCAGAGAGGGGAAAGGTTTTGGATAAAGTTTTAAATATACGATCTAAGTTTTTAGGATTTAAGTGAATGAGTAAGAACTAAAATGTATAGGTGAAGAGGCACAACGTATCTACGTCAATGCACTCTTATTAGATTATTTTATTTTATCACTAATAAGCTTAATCAAAAAGGAAGGTCTTAAGCGTACTCTTAAAAACGGATAGGGTGTCTGCCGCCCGAACACAAACTGGAAGCTGATTCCACAAATGTGGAGCTTGATAAGAAAAGGCTCTGGCTCAAATTGTACTTTTAGTGACTCTAGGAACAACCAACAACCCTGCATTCTTGGAACGCAATGCCCTAGTAGGACAGTAGGGTATAATGAGTTCTTTAAACCCCTGTAATAATGTTTTGACACAAGAAAATAATTATATGTACAAGTTTCTGAAATAGATCTATTAGACATTTTAATATAGATTAGGTGTTAATAAACTGCAGTAGTAGTAGTAGTAGTAGTAGTAGTAGTAGTAGTAGTAGTAGTAGTAGTAGTAGTAGTAGTAGTACTATAAGGAAGTGAAAATGTTGGCTAACACATTTCAGGAAATGTGGGAAACAGCTGTCCCAATGAAAAGTTGGAGATATCTCGAACATTATAGTTGTAATCGTGAATTAATAACTGATGACGCTCCATATATGACAGATTTTTGTAGACAAAGGATACTGGCCTATGCTGAAATATCAAAGTCTCTGCAGAGCTCGACACATGGCCAAAAAGACGGAGACCAACTGACCTTTGACCCTGACTGACAGTGTTACTTGAGTAAAGCACTGTCAATGACTGACTCTGGGGTGAATCTGACCAAACTTGACTTTACACAGTGTGAGTGTGAATGTGAGTGTATTGTGCATGTGATCAACTGCATGATTTAAAACAATGACTAATCAAGCATGCTTTTGGACTAACATATTATTCTGGGGCTCTGTGGGAAATGAGAGATTTCCTAAAATTCCACAAAATTGGAAAACCACACATGTGACCCGTTTCTAATCTACTTGATGCTAATTTACTCCCACAGGCAGTGGCGGTTTGCAAAATGTGAAGCTAAAACTAAAATGTGAAGATTCTGTTTATTTTAGGACTGAAAGACACTTCTTTTCACTGGAGTGTTTACAGTGGAAAATAATGGATGTACATTTGTGAATAGTGTAGTGTTTGGTATTTTCTTATACTCAATTATTATCTGAAAGTTTTCTTCCCTTACAGGATTTTGTTACACATGAGTTCATGTGTAAAAAGGGGGAGTGTGTGTATAATGTATTATATCAACATGGCTGTCAAATTCAAAATCCACATTTTTCATTTAGGGACTGAAAGAAAGCTGCCGCCCCAACTTGGATGTTCAATCTGACCATTGATTGACAGTTTTAGAATGAACCTGCTCCATGTCTATAAGATACGGTTTGATGAATGTTTCTAAATATTGATTGAATTATAACAGGTAAAGCAGATGCAGAAGCAGTGGCCAAGGGGCTACTGTGAGAGAAGTAAGTCCAGAATGGGAATACCAAAGAAGTTGACCTGTGATGATGGAACAATTTTGTAATGTGGATATTTTAACAGATATTAGAGTAAGTGGGGTTTGAAATGTAGAATGAACATATTAAAGTTAAGTTAAGCTATGAGACAGAATTTAATTTAGACAACATCGTAAATAATTAGAAGTAAAAGCCATAGACTTTATTGTTTAGGTCATTATGGGGATAGAAATTAACACAAGACTAGTTTCTCAAGGGCAATTTAAATTCATAATAGAAAGACATTTGATGACAGTATGTTGGAATTCTGTATTCATTTTTTCAGCTTGATAATATCTAAGCACTGACAGGGAGAAGCAGTATCGCCAGAAAATCATTCACTTTGTCAGTATCATGATTTTGGTTGTTTTTGAATCCATAACATTAGTATTAGCAGTTCATTATTATATTTAGATTTTAAATAGGATCTCAAGGATTTGATTTAAGAATAACACAGATGCTTGTCAGAAATTCAGAGCTATTGAAATATGTTATTTAGTTCACCTAAAGATGTTGAAGTTTAATTTTGTTGGCACAGTCCAAGTATTAAGATTCTGAAGCTGCACTGGCAAATAGGAGGTCTACAATTAATTTAGAAAATATTAATATTAGAAATAATAAGCACACCATTTATAATTTACAGAGATAAGAAAATACATACACGTGGTTTAAACAGAAAATGAAGATGAAGAGAATGTGAGATTAAAGCGAAAAGTGTAAATGAAAGAGCATGTGTTTGACATGTGAAAGTATGAAATGGTACTAGAATATCTTATGAACAATCAAAGGGCTGTAACTCAATCTCAAATTAACCATACTTGCAGAACACCCCACAGACAGCAGAACTAAATGGTTAAGCTAAAGCCTCCTGATGAGTTTAAAGATAAAAACCAAATATCAGCAGGTTTTGAATCAACATTCCTCTGTCCCACAATCAACAAGGATGTGGATGGGGAGAATTATATCTACTATAACCAGCAGAGATTCATAAATTACACCAGAGACGCAGTAAAAAGAAAGATAGACATCGATAGACCTTAAAAGGTGTGAAAGGAGGGATTTGTGGAGTCTATTTTTATATAACAGTACAAGACTGATTCTTATTATTACATGATATGCTTATTGTGCTCATGAGATTGCTATGACTATAAAAGAAATAGACACAATCACTAATCCCAGGTTCTGATGGATTAGATACCAACGAGGGGAATAGTCAGAAGAACGTTTTCAGCTTGCAATACTAATGTAGCAAGGTCAAGTGCAGACGCTGAAAGAATTCAAAGAGTTATTCATAAACAGGACATCACTCCGGCCTTGAGCTTTGGGTGAGCTTCGCTCCCACACATAGGAAGTAGCCTTATGAAGATTCCACTTTTCTGTAGAAACGTTAGCGAAAACAAATTACGTATGATGGTGCTATTACGTATGATGGTGTAGGGAGGGACTTCCACAGGCCAGCCGAATGCTGATTGGAGGATCGTGTTGCCAAGAGACTTTTTTCAAAGTCTGCGCACCAACCAAAGAGAACCAAGTCTAAACCATAGTATCTCTTCAGCTAGTCTTGACCAATCATAAATGTACGGGCAACACCCTGTGTAATAAAATGTATGCACGCACGAGGTTCGAGGCTCTTTACGGATATGGTGGTTACAGATTACAGCTCTGCTGCCTGTAGTTTCTATGACGTGTGGAGTCCTTGGCCAAGTAATATATATTTTGCTCTCTCATAATAAATAGTTAAACTTAGAAGTTGTCTGTCTTTCCTGGAATTTTGAACACAACACTAGCTGAGTTTAACCCAGCTTTTTATGGCTCAGCACTAAAGTGGAAGCTCTGGGGCATTTTGTCTCCTTCCTGCCATCCTCTCATCAGCAATAAAAGCCCTCCATTTACAGCACTGAGAGGGAATGCAGTGTGCCACAGGGCAGCGGTTACACAGACAGATTACCTGCAAATCCCACCCGGGAGAAATGGAGAGCAGCCACATCAGCAGACTGCAGCCAGACTCACACACTCTCTCTCTCTCTCTCACACACACACACACACACACACACACACACACACACACACACACACACACACACACACACACACACACACACACACACACACACACACACACACACACACACACACACACACACACACACACACACACACACACACACACACACAGAACGCAGTACAGGGCCAAAGCACTTCATTGGGGATGCAGGAGGGAGCGAGGTGATGCTGCTGACAGGCTGATATGAAATGTGAGTGGACTACAACAGGAGCACAGTCCTCATTGGGTTGGAAGTGTTGGAAAGTCATATTAACATCTAAATCAAAGGGCAAAGGTCATAGTTATGGGGGGGGGGGCATCTGCAAACTGGCTGAAAGAAGGACACACCAATCTGACATAAATAAAAGGGTGGTAATATTATATATATATATATATATATATATATAATGTCCTCTTATGTTCAAGATACATCAGAGAACTGCTATTATCAATATGTGTGTATTATAAATTGATGAAATAACTAATGTGAAGCTCAAAGACAATGATGACCCTCGGTTTGATTCATTGTAGCGCCGTACAGCTGGCTCCCCAGACAGAACAGACGCTGGCAGTTTGAGAACAGCAGGGTAATAGTCGTAAGACGTTCGTGTGTCTCTGGAGAAAAACCTGTGGTTTACTACGGCACATACAACTTGAGCTTCAATCATTTGATTCCCACTATTTGTCATTGATGTCAAGTAACTAAGTAGATGTACTCAAGTTTACTTACGTAAAATGTTGAGGGACTTACTTGACTATATAAATGTGTTGCTACATTGTACTTTTACTCCACTACAGTTCAGATTGAAATGGTGTACTTTTACTCCACTACATTTATTTAATACATTTAGTTACTTTACAAATCTGGATGAATGATGTGAAACATAATCAAGTGTTAAATCAGACTTTAGTTCCACCTGGAGTAAATCCACCAGCTACCCTGCAGTATACAAAGTCATTCAAACTACACTGAACAAAAATATAAACGCAACACTTTTGTTTTTGCTCCCATTTTTCATGAGATGAACTCAAAGATCTAAAACATTTTCTATATACACAAAATAACCATTTCTCTCAAATATTGTTCACAAATCTGAAAAAATCTGTGACAGTGAGCACTTCTCCTTTGCCGAGATAATCCATCCCACCTCACAGGTGTGGCATATCAAGATGCTGATTAGACAGCATGATTATTGCACAGGTGTGCCTTAGGCTGGCCACAATAAAAGGCCACTCTGAAACGTGCAGTTTTGCTTTATTGGGGGGTCTGGGGGGGGTCCGAAAACCAGTCAGTATCTGGTGGGAGGGGTAGGGTTAGGGGTAGGGTAATGTTGTCGAGTGGCCAATCGAGTGGCCCATGGTGATGGTGGGGTTATGGTATGGGCAGGCGTATGTTATGGACGACGAACACAGGCCACTCGATTCACAACATTACCCTAACCCTAACCCCTCACACCAGATACTGACTGGTTTTCGGACCCCCCCAGACCCCCCCAATAAAGCAAAACTGCACGTTTCAGAGTGGCCTTTTATTGTGGCCAGCCTAAGGCACACCTGTGCAATAACCATGCTGTCTAATCAGAGAAATGGTTATTTTGTGTATTTAGAAAATGTTTTAGATCTTTGAGTTCATCTCAAAAACAAAAGTGTTGCGTTTATATTTTTGTTCAGTGTAGCTGCACCTTTACCAGCTTTGAGAACACTTTAATGATCAATCATTATAAAACATATCATATATATTATTGTGAAATGGACCAATCTGCACAACGACTACTTTTACTTTTTGTACTTTAACTATATATATTCTGATGATAATACTTTTGTACTTTTACTTCAGTAACATTTTGAATGCAGGACTTTCACTTGTAACAGAGTATTCCTACACTCTGGTACTTCTAGTACAATACTGTATAAGAGTGCTTCTTTCACCTCTGCTAGCTGTAAGAATGTGTTACAAAATCTATTGAATGAATCCATGAATCATGAACAGTGACTCGCTCCGTTCAGAAACACAGTTAGTGAGGCTCTGTGCTATTTACTGTCACATTAACATGTCACAATGCTCACACAAACAATGAAACAGAGATATAAAATGAATTTTACTTCTTTCAGCATAAAACATTATTCTTTATCAAAACGCATTTTATAAACTCACATTCAGCAGATACATACTTAGAACTTTAAACAATTGTCAATGCAGAGTCTGAGTTCAGCTCAGTATTGAGTGATCTGAAGGGGGGGGGGTGTAGTTGTGAGGTGTTATTGCTCAGCGGGGACCACCACCAGGAGGATCTGCAGGGTTCTGTTGAAGCAGTCTGGAGACACAAAGGCAATCACACACACATCTCTGGTTTATACAAGGGGAGATATTTGACACATTAACCTAAACACAATGTGTGATGGAAAAACAAAAGAGCTCACAAAGAACATTTACACGGTTATGACTATCTGGGAGTAAGATACTATCAGCAAAAATGTCCTGACCTACTACTTTAAAAACTAAAATAGTATCACTTGGAGAAAAAGAAAATAGTCTGATCCATTTATTTTCATCATTTTGCTGTTGGATGTGAAGTTCCATTAACATGTTCCAATTATGACTCACCTAATGCCCTCTGAAGCCACTTTGGTCTATGGTTAAAGTAAATGAAGATGTAGTAGGCGGGGATGCCAGTGAGGGAAATGGCAAATCCAATCCCTGTGTTGACCGGGTCCGAGTACAGAGACAGGAAGACCATGAAGAAACAGGTGAGGCAGAAAACCACCGGGATGAAGAGCGGAACCTGTGGACACGCTTAGATTACTATCCATTTTGTGTTTGTCGGCAGATACAAGTATATGCATGCATATTCAGGGAGTCAACTGTTTGTGGAATTGGATCACATTCACATGTTTCTTTTAGGCAAGTCATTTATATAGGAGCTTTCAACACAAGGCAAACAAAGTGCTTCACAAAAATGAAAAACATTAAGAGCAGTAGTGTAGCAGAATCATATTATAAAGTCTTTAAAAATCTAAGATAATACAATAAACATAAAACAAGCTAATATATAAAATACATGGATAAAAGTTACAGTGCAGTTTGTGCAGATGTGAATAGTTCAATTAAAAGCAGCAGCACAAATACAAGTCTTTAGCCTGGATTTAAAAGTAGTCGGAGTTGCAGCGGACCGGCAGGTTTCTGGGAGTTTGTTCCAGATATTTGCAGCATAATAACTGAACGCTGCTGTGGCAGCGGGGTGTGGTTAGGGCGCCGGCTGCTGGAGTGAAGGGAGGGCCGGAGGCCAGACAGCTGATCGGAATCAGGTATTCAGTGCCGGAATAAAAGCATGTCGTAACTTGGTTCTGGGCTGTTTTGCAGTAGGCGGGATCCTGCAAGGTCGCCAAAGGACCTGAGAAGGTTCCCACACGGGCAACATTTGAGACTCGTGTATACTTTGTTTGGAGCTAATAAACGCCTGTGATCAACCAACCTGCTCTTTCCGTCCCTATTTGAACCCTGTGTGAGCGGAGAGGCTCACAGCTGCTTCTCCATGTTTAGTTCTGACTCTGGGGACAGAAAGCAGACCAGTCCCAGAAGACCTGAGAGTTCTGGATGGTTCATCATTTAGCAGGAGGTCAGAAATGTATTTTGGGCCTAAACCATTCAATGCTTTATAAACCAGCAGCAGTATTTAGAAATCAGTTCTTTGACAGACAGGAAGCCAGTGTAAAGACTTCAGAACTGGACTGATCCACTTTCTTAGTGTTTGTGAGGAACCAGTGTAAAGACTTCAGAACTGGACTGATCCACTTTCTTAGTGTTAGTGAGGAACCAGTGTAAAGACTTCAGAACTGGACTGATCCACTTTCTTAGTGTCAGTGAGGAACCAGTGTAAAGACTTCAGAACAGGAGTGATCCACTTTCTTAGTGTTAGTGAGGAACCAGTGTAAAGACTTCAGAACTGGACTGATCCACTTTCTTAGTGTCAGTGAGGAACCAGTGTAAAGACTTCAGAACAGGAGTGATCCACTTTCTTAGTGTTAGTGAGGAACCAGTGTAAGGACTTCAGAACTGGACTGATCCACTTTCTTAGTGTTAGAGAGGAACCAGTGTAAAGACTTCAGAACTGGACTGATCCACTTTCTTAGTGTCAGTGAGGAACCAGTGTAAAGACTTCAGAACAGGAGTGATCCACTTTCTTAGTGTTAGTGAAGAACCAGTGTAAAGACTTCAGCACTGGACTGATCCACTTTCTTAGTGTCAGTGAGGAACCAGTGTAAAGACTTCAGAACAGGAGTGATCCACTTTCTTAGTGTTAGTGAGGAACCAGTGTAAAGACTTCAGAACTGGACTGATCCACTTTCTTAGTGTTAGAGAGGAACCAGTGTAAAGACTTCAGAACAGGAGTGATCCACTTTCTTAGTGTTAGTGAGGAACCAGTGTAAAGACTTCAGAACAGGAGTGATCCACTTTCTTAGTGTTAGTGAGGAACCAGTGTAAAGACTTCAGAACTGGACTGATCCACTTTCTTAGTGTCAGTGAGGAACCAGTGTAAAGACTTCACAACTGGACTGATCCACTTTCTTAGTGTTAGTGAGGAACCAGTGTAAAGACTTCAGAACAGGAGTGATCCACTTTCTTAGTGTCAGTGAGGAACCAGTGTAAAGACTTCAGAACTGGACTGATCCACTTTCTTAGTGTTAGTGAGGAACCAGTGTAAAGACTTCAGAACTGGACTGATCCACTTTCTTAGTGTTAGTGAGGAACCAGTGTAAAGACTTCAGAACTGGACTGATCCACTTTCTTAGTGTTAGTGAGGAACCAGTGTAAAGACTTCAGAACAGGAGTGATCCACTTTCTTAGTGTCAGTGAGGAACCAGTGTAAAGACTTCAGAACTGGACTGATCCACTTTCTTAGTGTTAGTGAGGAACCAGTGTAAAGACTTCAGAACTGGACTGATCCACTTTCTTAGTGTTAGTGAGGAACCAGTGTAAAGACTTCAGAACTGGACTGATCCACTTTCTTAGTGTTAGAGAGGAACCAGTGTAAAGATTTCAGAACTGGACTGATCCACTTTCTTAGTGTTAGTGAGGAACCAGTGTAAAGACTTCAGAACTGGACTGATCCACTTTCTTAGTGTTAGTGAGGAACCAGTGTAAAGACTTCAGAACTGGACTGATCCACTTTCTTAGTGTTTGTGAGGAACCAGTGTAAAGACTTCAGAACTGGACTGATCCACTTTCTTCGTGTTAGTGAGGAACCAGTGTAAAGACTTCAGAACTGGACTGATCCACTTTCTTAGTGTTAGTGAGGAACCAGTATAAAGACTTCAGAACTGGACTGATCCACTTTCTTAGTGTTAGTGAGGAGCCAGTGTAAAGACTTCAGAACTGATGTGATCCACTTTCTTAGTGTTAGTGAGGAACCAGTGTAAAGACTTCAGAACAGGACTGATCCACTTTCTTATACTCGAGCAGCAGCGTTCTGAATTAGCTGCAGCTTTCTAATAGATTTTTTAGTGAGACCTGTGAAGACACCATTACAGTAGTCCAGTTTGCTGAAGATAAAAGCATGGACAAGTTTTTCCAAATCCTGCTGTGACATTAGTCTTTTAATCCTAGATATGTTCTTTAGGTGATAGTAGGCTGATTTAGTAATTGTTTTAATGTGACTGTTGAAACGCAGGTCAGAGTCCATGACTCTGCCTAGATTTCTGTACTACCTATGTTGCAAATGTATTATCTTTTCAATTTACACACGGCATCTATTGCACGACTGTCCGTCCTGGGAGAGGGATCCCTCCTCTGTTGCTCTCCCTGAGGTTTCTCCCATTTTTCCCTTTAAACTGGGTTTTCTTCGTAAGTTTTTCCTTGTACGATGTGAGGGTCTAAGGCAGTGACCACCAACTGGCGGCCCGCGCACGACGGGTGTGACTGTGGCGTTGGCGGAGTGGTTACTGCGTTCGCCCCCCACCCATTTATTTGTTTACAACGTCTCGTGAGTAAGGTGCAGTACCGGAGTCCAACAGAGAGGCAGCAGCTACGGGACAGTAGACTGCGTACTGCGAAACCTTCCCTCCCCTGAAGAAGAAGTGATCCTTCGTTGTGAAGAGTCTGGTTAATGCGCTCCGCACAACAGCAGTAGTCCTGCTACGACAGAGTCCAACAGAGAGGCTGGAGCTGCGGGACAGTAGCCTAGAACCAGGGTTGGGTTGTAACGGAAAACATAACGGCGTTACGTAATCAGAATACAAAAATCAAGTAGGCTAACTGTATTCAGCTGGCGTTACATTTGAAAAACGAGTAATCTGATTACAGTTACTTTCGTAAACCTGAAGTGAATACATTTTGGAATACTTATTGGAATTATTGGTGGAAAAGTTTCCTCACAAAATGTAATATTCATTACCGGCAGAACTGTGTGCACACTGCACAGCGATGCAGCGTGTCTGTGAGCGAGAGAGAGATGCAGCGTGTCTGTGAGGCCCCGCCCCCGCACGCAGATGAGAGAGAGAGTTCTCTTTTAAAATATATTGAAAGTTAGAAACGGAGATGGTTAGATAAAATGTGCAAGATAACGTTTATGTAGCATTTCTTTATTGTCGAAATGATGACATTTCATAACGGGATGAAATCAAAGTGAATGGCCTGCTGCTGCTGAATGCATGGGGCAAGTGACTGGAAAAAGTTTTAAAAGTTATTACATCGTTTAAGATAATACATAATAATGATAATTCATTCTATTTAGGGGCGCCTTTCAAAGCACCCAAGGACATCTTACAATGCATAACATATTCCAAGGAAAGGTTTTAAGACAGTACAAAGAATGCAGTCCGGGTGATGTTTTTTATGTGGGGTGCAGATGAGAGAGCTGTCCAGAATGACACCAAGATGTTGTGTTTGAGTTCTTGATAAGCCATGAAAACAGTAAAATAAGTGTCTCCTGTGCACCAAAACATACCCATCTGTTATGGAAAAAGAAAGTATTCCAAAAGTAATCTGAATACTATTTATAAAAATCGCTGGCCCGCGATAACGTCTATTGGTTACATTTCGGCCCTTGGACAAATGTAGTTGGTGATCCCTGGTCTAAGGACAGAGGGTGTCGTAATGTCATACTGATATTCTGTACACACTGTGAAGACCACTGAGACAAATGTAACATTTGTGATATTGGGCTATATAAATAAACATTGATTGATTGATTAATTTCTGGCAATATCTGTTGTTTTGAACATTGCAGACTTAGACCCCATTTACACGGGGGCGCAAACGGACCGAATTCGTTATGAAAAAAGTATTCCGTTCACACGCATTTGGCTCATTTAACGTGTTCGTTCACACGAGACCACTGGAAACGCTGTAGTACATATGCGGGCCTGTAAGTGGCGCTGTACTTCTGCCACAAAATACACCAAAAGCAGGAAAGAAGACCCCCGAGCATGGTTGCCATGGTTGCCCTTCTGTTTATGCCCCGCGGTGGATTTAGCAACATGTAGTCCATGTAGTTCTCCATGTCCACTTGTTGCTGATGGTTGTGGTAGAGGAGCTGTAGATTTTGCACTAACATCTGTAGCATGGTCAGTAGCAGTAGCACTAGCAGTAGCTACTGACCATGCTACAGCAGTGAGCAGCAGAGGTGGGGCTATGGCTTCATCGTTATCAAAAAATTATCGTATAGGACGTACACACGGAGCCGTTTGGCCCCCCAGAGTGTTCAGTTTGCAGATCTATCCACCTTGGGACCCGTTATCGTTTGCGGGGTCCATTTCCGCGGTTCCGTTACGGCCTCGGGTGAACGAACGGGCTATACGCGAGAGAAAAGTAGCAGATACAACCTGTTTCGTTCTCGTGAAAACACCGCCTGAAGCTCAGCGCTGACTTTTATTCCTTCCTTCTTGGGTCCAAAACATTTGAGTTGTTTTAAACACAACTAAAGACTTTCCCAGCAATATAAAGCAGCTACAAAAAAAGGAACTGTGGAATACAATGTGTGTTGGTTAAAACTGTGGGGAACATTCAGAGTGTGTGAACAGCTGTAGGAAAACTGACCTTAAAGGGCCGGGGGAGGTCAGGTTTGGTATATCGAAGGTAGATTAATCCCAGCACCACCACACCGATGAACAGCCACCGCAGGAAACTCATGAAGTTCAACAGGCTGTAGATGTCTCCCAAAAAAAGCTGGAGCATTGTCATAGGGTACTACACACACACACACACACACACACACACACACACACAGGCAAAAGGCTTAATAATCGTTGTTCATCATTGGCAAACATTTGTGAATGAAAAGATTGCAGTGTTTTTAAATAAACCTCTCCAGAGTTTTTATATTAACAATGCAAGGTTTGAGTAGAAGATAGAATCGGAGGGATGAAACCCTCTTTAATGGTCACACATGCAGAGCACAGAGCACACACAGTGAAATTTGACCTCTGCATGTAACCCATCCTAGTACCCGGACTCTAGTACTAGGAGCAGTGGGAAGCTATTGTACAGCACCCAGAATGCCTTGCTCAAGGGCACCACAGCAGGGCCCAGGAGGTGAAATGGGACGTCTCCAAGTAGCAGTCCACACTCCATATTTAGGTCTGGTCGGGGACTTGAACCAGCGACCCTACGGCTCACAGTCCAAGCCCCTACTTACTGAGCCACTGCCGTAACCATATCTCAGTAACCCTAGCAACAACACTATCCTTAATGAAATATACCAGCAGATGATAATTAACATTTGGTATAGTGATGAATTAGTTTGAACCAAGGTATATATGTTGTCATTATAGATTTGTGTTGAGAACTAACTTGGTTGTGTTTAATGTTTGATAAGTCAAGTAGTGGTATTATATTTACTGTTGTCACTATTGTTCATATAGAGTGGTGCAGGAATGAGTCCTAAAAACTGCTAATGATTTAGTATTTTAGCATTTCCGGTTCCTTTGTTTTAATTCACTGGGTTTTCTGAATGTATTTTTGGTTAGAAGCCTAAAATATGTCTCTGTTAACACAAGCTGAAGAGACTCAAACATTTTCGACAAGAAAGTCAGGTGAAATTCTGATGCTTCTCTGTGTGATAAAACAAGAAGTTAACCAGAGTCTACCAAATGCCATCACTCCACCTTTAGCTTAGCGGTGGTGATGTGAAGTCATGTGACAAAGCTGTAGACAAAGCTAATGTTAGTTTTTTAATTCATGCGATTGCATTTACACCTAACACAACACAGGTGTGGTCTAAACGTGTGGAGTTTAATCTGCTGAAAATAATGTGTGAGTATAATAAACCTTTGTTTCCAAGAGGTTTTTTTGTTGTTGCATTAATCCAATTGGCCTTTTGTCGGGGTAACCAGTGCGACGCTCACTTTTGGGGTGACCTACAAACTGACGTCCTTCCTTCACCACTCTGTAGTACTGACCAGTATGAGAACAGCAGCCAGTGGAGTGTGTTTGCGGACGTGGATCATGGAGAAAACCTCAGGGAGATGTCCTTCACGAGAAGCCACATAGAACATTCTGTTGAACACACACACACACACACACACACACACACACACACACACACACACACACACACACACACACACACACACACACACACACACACACACACACACACACACACACACACACACACACACACACACACACACACAAGAATGACATGTAAATATATATATATATATATGTAAATATATACATATAATTCAGGAAAACAACTACCCAGTAATCGCACAGCGGTTTTTCCACTGATCATGTGATAGCTGCTAACTAGCTCATTTGAATTATGTTACTGTGCTTTTCTGGTTCTGAAAAGGTTCTTCTTTTAAGACCCAGTTGTGTTTCCACCAGCCGGATGATTATTAATGTGATTAATGAGCAGCATTTACTGACCGCTGCAATGCTGCTGTTCCACCAGCGTTTATTCTACCGTTTAGTACCGTTAACTAGCTGGAAAACAGTCATTCACTGTCTGACTGTCACACAAGCAACTATAGCATATCCCCCATCCCCATAGGTGAATGTGTTTCAGTCTGAGTTGATGCTTTTTGGCATCACAACGCCGTTATTAAAGTTTCTCTGCTATTAGACAGGTGATGTTAGCATCAACCCAAGCTAATCTGACTATCTTGACTGTTTGTTGTTATCATATTGTGGAATTAGCCGTTTTCTACAGGCATATTTTAACAGCGTTTTTTTTCCATTATGATTTTACTTGTGTATGTACTTATTCCACCGATAGCTGCTATAATAAAGACTACAGGAAAACGTATGAGGCAGTGTGCTGGTCTTCAAAACAGGAAATGACAGCGAACGGATGGGCATTGAAAGTAAGGTAAACAAAGGTAAAAACAAACAGCATCCCACTCTGCCTGGTTAGTGTTGCCTCACTTTATATACTGTAAGTGTGTGTTTTATACTTGTGTGGTCACATTCTAGTCACTTTGCTTGTTAAGATACTGGTGATGATACTCAAAGCTTTAAAGCCAGTGGAGAGGAAGCCTATCTGTACCTTGATAAGGCGAAGAGGGAGCCATTCATGGAGCCAAAGCAGGACAAGGCCACAAACAGCGGCACCACGACAGAGAACTTTCCCATCAGCTTCTCTGCAAAAGTCTGTGGCGACAAAACAACAGGCATCAAAGGGAGAAAAGTGTGGAGATATGGCTTAAAGTACTTAATAAGTATCACTATCACCATGACGTGAGTTTCACTGGATCTGTCTGTCTGTTTACTGGTTGAGAAATTCTCCATTACCAAGAAAATAATATATCACATCTCAAAATGACAGGAAGTAGTTAGCTTGTTGCTCCAAACTGAACCTCACAAACAAACTAGAACATGGTATTGGGGGGCTTAGAGCTTCCGGTCATTTATTTGGAGTATTTTGTAACTAGCTTGGCTAGCTGTTTCTCATTTCTTCCATTCCTCTCTGTTCTGAATCCAGCATTGTACTTAACAAAACCAAAGAAAGAAATGAAGCAAACAATTATGTTGGATAAAATGACAGCGGGGCTCTGCTTTGAATGTATAAAACTCTCCAGCTATCAGTTTATTGAATTGCGGTTTTGTCTTTTTATTAACTGTAGCTGGTTAGAATTTGAGCGGTTGACAGTGCTGCTGGCAGTAATTGTCATAAATAGGTCGTGCACAAGTGGGAGCAAAAGCTGCTTATTATTCATGAAGCCATTCAGTGCTGATTAATCACAGTCCATTCTTGTGTGGATGAGTGGGGGCTGTATGAAGAAACACATCTGAATGTGTCCTATGTATTTGTAGTTGTATACAAAAGGACACTGGAAGCACACTCAACAATGATGCGATACAGTTTTGTTACTGTTTTAATGCTTATTATGTTGGTCTGAAGTTAGATGACTGAAACCCTCTGAACCCATCTCATCTGGATAGGGAGGGATGTGAGATCGCTGTTCACTCATAATGTTCAGTTTTTTACACCGTAGTTCTATTCAGGCTGATCACAAACTGAACAACATGGTTCCCTCCAGCCTGTTACATTGAGACACTCAGGGACAATTGTCCGAATGGAAGTCTTCCAACCCTTCAACTCTTTCCGCCTCTCCAAACTTACATTATGTGAACTGACCTTAAATGTATGCGGTATACAATTACTAATTGTGCCCGGAGGCCAGCCTCCTCAAGACAACTTCTAGACAAATTAAGTTTGAGATGTAAACTTTTGCCAGCTGTCTGTGAGGAAGGTGTACAGATTGTAATTATTTTATCACATCACAGCCTTCTAAGAACAGATAAATCCTCTTAACACCTTTCTTAAGGCTCTCCTATCACTCATCCGACAAAGGGCAATACGACTAACTGCGTTAGAAAAGATCAGAGATCTCTTAGTGAATGAGTCTCTGCTTGCTGAAGGCTTACAGTAGCACTGATAGCAGTCCTCAGTCTAATAAGCAGTGGTGGCTGAAATTAGCTTTAACAGGGCTGGGCTGGAACAATCACATTAACAGCTGCTGGGAAGTTGAGCAGTCAGAGACACTTTGCTAATAATTCCATGTTAAGTGCAGGAAGGCAACCGTGGTGCCTCCATAAGAGAAAACATCACTAACAGTAAAGAGGTGAGAGCTCAACTCAATGAAACATGTTACACTGGAAAAATGCTGCTAAGTAAAAAGATCAGTGAACATTTGCTTGGTAAGATTTCTTGAAATAAGATGGGCTATTTAGATAAATTAGATCTTGTTATTAGCTTGAAAAATGTATGTTCAATTATATTTACCAGGATCAGGAGAAGTTGTGTTACAAAAAAAGCCAGAAATGCTCAAAGATGTTCTGTTTCCTGACGTTAGTTGGTGATTTTCCAATAAAAATGTAAAAAAAAAACCTTCTTTCGTCATCCAACTGAAAATAAGATGTTATCAAGGGTCTTTGACTTAAAAATAACTTAAGATGCATGACTTACCACAGCGACGGCCTCCGAGGCCAGGAGCTCCTCTGCTGACATCACAGTGTAGTACGCCACATTGGTCAGCACATAGCAGCAAGTCACAATCGCCATGGAGATACAGATAGCTAACGGCACAGTCCTGATGGCAGGAGGGAGAATAACAGAAGCATTACACCGTCATTCACATGTATGTTTCCTTCACCTTTCTCATGTATTATTCATAGAAAGAACTGTGAAAGCACTATAACACTCAACAGCTGATCACTGTAGGAGACACTGTAGTATTTCAAACAGTTCAACCACGTCTGGAGCTTTAGTTAGGATTTGTTAAGGATGGTGTATGTGTAGTAAAAAAAACTACGGTATGTGTTGTTGTGGTAACGAAGTTACATGTTTGCTAGTGTAACAGTGAAACAAATATTGAGGATTTTGAATCTTATGTCCACAGCAAATCACACAGTAAACCTTAGACTGTATTAAGTGTGGCTCATTGATGTGTTTGAATAGGGTTTGACAACAATGGAGCTGTATGATCCCATACACAATAGATCTATCCCTATCAGATATACACTCATTGACATTTGAAAATATTCTCTCCCTTTTAGCTCTGGTTTGGTCTAGTTAGCTCTTAAGCTGTTAAATGCTACATTATGTTCACCAGCAGAGCAGGCAGAGTACAGAGGGGTTAGGTTGCCAGCTGCTGGTTGAAACCATGGATGTATAATAAGAATCAAATCAAGTTTTATTTATATAGCACATTTCTAAACGATGTTTGGTCGAGCCAAAGTGCTGTACATAAAATAAAAATAGCCTACAAATACAACAGCACAGATTGTTCAGAATATCAGTATGAGAAAAAAGAACTGGATACAGCGTCGGAGGCAGGGCCTCGTTCATCACTATGAGAGCTGCTCATTGGCGCATGAAGACAAAATGGCCCGACGCTCGAGAGAGCAAACAGTCACACATTACCCGTCATGCCTGGTTGTCGAAAGCAGAAGTATCCATGTATGTTAACATAGCAGCTGTAGTACCGCCATGTGGCCACTACGAATATTTGCCTCAGCGTCATGAGAGTAAAACAATACAGTAATGTGGCAGGCTGCTCAACAGCACAAAGCTAAACCTCTCTGTGGGTCAATCTCTATCAGCAACTTCTTTCACAGAAGTGCAAAAATAATATTAAGATTCACTATAATGATATAAAACAAAACATAAATCAAACTTACCGCTCAGGGTTATCCACCTCCTCTGTCACAAAGTTCAGATAGAACCTGCAAAAGGAAACACTTATTGTTTACCTCCAGTTGTAAAGCACGACTCTGAAAGTGTGTGTGTATGTGTGTGTGTGTGTGTGTGTGTGTGTGTGTGTGTGTGTGTGTGTGTGTGTGTGTGTTCGAGGACCATACCTACCACCCAGCGTATGCGTACATCCCTGAGTAGAAGGCCAGTGGCATACCAGATAATTGCACATTGTTCATGTCAAAGGCATTCTCAAAGTTCTTGGTCTCTCCTGCAAAAAAAAAAAACACACACATACACACACACACACACACAATTATTTTTGTTGACATTCTGAAGCACCATTGCTCAGAGGGACTGTGTTAGTAATTAAATGATCTATGCAAACAGTTCTTACAAAAGATGAGCAGTGATATAGCCGAGACATTAACAATACCAATTGTCAATTGAGTAGACTGATTGAATAGAGATATAGTCAGCCCTATTAGCTTGGAAATGCATTATTCTGTCGAACACAGATATGTCAGATGGATTAAAACACTCGATGTAAGAACTCTTCTGTCGTATACAGGAGCTCACATTTATGAACACAAACTGCTCGTACAGACACATTAAACAGCCCGAGTCGTACTGAGGTGTAGAGAGGCGTGAATCGTTTGTGATGATGATCACTGCATGCATAGGGGTGAATATAAATAATACAGGGCTGTTGAGAGGCCCCAATTGGCTGGACATTTGTGTTAATTTGGTTTAATACAAATGTATTATTAAGCACCTTGTCAATTTTCAGAACCCAAGCAACAAATCAGGACTCTTCTTACCGCTCTTATTACATTACATTACATGTTACTTGTTAGACGCTTTTATCCAAAGCGACTTACATACTCAGTACTGTGGACAATCCCCACACGAGCAATTTGGGGTGAAGTGTCTCAGGGACACAACGACATGCTGACTGCAGTGGGGTTTGAACCTGTGACCCCCTGATCCCAACACCAAGGCCCTTTCTCATTTCTCTAACTCCCCTCCTCGACTCCTATCCTCGAGACTTAGTCCCGCCCACAGGAGATACGAGCGGAGGAGCCGAGGAGGGGAACCGAGGAGAGAGGAGGCGAAGCAGCAGGCGGTGAGAGAAATGAGAACTCCTCTCCTCTGAGCGGTCATTTTAAAGAGACGTCCATTAATGATGACAGGAGGCACAGCAGCCCTCTGTCTGATGGACAGATGTGTTCATGATGACTTATATATTTACTTTGATTCATTCACAGTGCGGTATAATGAGACAATAACAGGCTACAGATGCGGACACACACACATACACACACACACACATATATATATGGATATATTTATATAAATATATACCATTTCAGAATCAAACAGAGCACTCTCATAATAACGTAACATTATCAGAGACTGGATATATCCCCCCCCCCCCTCTCTGGTCGTTACAATGAGGAAAATAAATTACGGGCCAAAAGTTTTATTTATTTACAAGTATTAAAAGTAAGCAGAGGACACCAAACCAACTGCGACCTGTCTGTCCGCTGCATCTACACACACACTGTAGGCCTACCACACACACCTACACACTGTACCACACACACGCACAGCTCCTAACCTAAAGTATATAATCAGGCTACAGCCGTTGTGTATTTTATTATGTGAAGCACTAAATGATCTTAGAAAAATATCGACTCTTTGTTTGTAGATATCTACTAAACTAAAGCAAATAAAGAGAGTAGGCCTGTTATACTGAGTGATTATACACACTGCTCTGCTTTCTGCACGGACAGCTGTTCTCTCTGGAAACATCGCAACAAGATGAAAGCAGTTTCTAAAATAATATCCAGGGGATGCATGCAGAGCTGTCATTGGCTGAGATAAGTCCGGCCGTGCGTCACGACTGTTTGAAACATCTCTGTTCCCGGAAATGTATCCACGAAGCAGCCGTGGAGGACCCATTAGTGTATCCTCGGTGAGAGCTCCTCCAGAGAGCCTCCTCGACGCTCGGTCCTCGAAGTGCATTTAGAGAAATTAGATGTCCTTCAACATGGGGCGCTAAAATTCATTTCCGGGTCACTACCGGAGGACCGAGGAGTCGAGGAATCGAGGAGGGGGATTTGATGAAATGAGAAAGGGCCCAAGGCTCTATCCACTGCGCCACACGCCCCCCTTATCATTTGATTGGATATTGTTTTGCCGTTACTGTAGTGCATACTCACAAAGAAATGTGCAATTAATCCAAAGATCACAAAGACACTGGAATACTATAAATACGGAGCCTTGGTGTTTATCAGTATTGTAAATGTAGTTTCATTAGGGTTAGGGTTCTACAGTATCATGCTATTTTTAAGCAATAGCATAGGTCTCAGATATATACAAATATATAAAAAACATGTCTATGAAGTGTTTTGCTCAAAATACCAAACATATCCCTCATTCTAGCCTCATAAACCACATCAAGGATTATTTCTGAAACAGTATGCTCAAATGCTTTTTCTCTTGCGGGTTTACCACAAGGTGAGTTCCTTTTTATTTCCTGCTTTTTTACACATGCTCTCTCCACTACAGGTTAGCTCTGAGTGTTCGCGATGCTTGCTAATGTAAACAAAGACCATATTACGTCCAAAACAGTCGGGCATTGTTTCTGATAGCATCTTTCTGATAGGGCCGTGGGTCCACATTTCCGATATATAATCAGGTATCAGGGTCAGAGGAAGAACCTAGAGCTGGTCTGCAGCTCAAGAACTCTCAATACTTTAATGAGAGAGCATTCCCATTAACATGTATATGATATGTCATGACAATGCTGAATCCAGAAATCCCCAATGCATGTGTAAGATTGATGTTCACAGTCAGATGTTGCAGGCAGGTGTTCTGAGGGTGCAGGGCCCCCTGAAGCCCCAGCTGGTTGTTGCTTGTGTGAGCAGCTGTGTCTCACGGCCCGCGTGGCCTCGAGGTTATATTTACACTGCATGTTGTTGTGTATGACAAAGGAAGCCATGTTAATTGATACAGCTGAGCAATTGTTCCTTTTCTCCGTTGCGTGTTCCACTGCGAATACCACCCTTCAGAGTAGTTAAACAGCGTAAAATATAAAAGTTTACACAGTTTATGTGCTATAGCAGGGGTGTCCAAACTACGGCCTAGGGGCCAATTGTGGCCCGTTGTCCATTTTGAATTGGCCCTCATCAAATTCAAAAAGTATAATGGAATATGGCCCACTTTTCAAATAAATTCAAGTTTAAAACATTTTCGAACAAAAACCACAATAACTTGAAATATACCCATCATATTTCCCCTTAATAAGCAATCTGAGGCTTCGGTTTTAAGGAATGAGCTGCCAACACTTATTTTTAACAAAATCAATGAAACCCTTTTTTGAACAGAGAGCTACTTTTAAAGTTGTCAGTCTGCCGAGATCTACCAGTCCAAATAGAGAGGCGTAGCCATTACTGACAGCCTACTACCAGGTAAATACACACCTCTTTCTAATCTACACACAAGTATTTAACTGGAGTTACACAACCGTGTTGTTGATACAGAGTTGGAGTTTATTCACACGTCACTACAGTGGGTAATGTTTTCAAGAAACATTGAACAGTGCTGCCACATATGACACAAGAAAAAGAGAAAAGACTCTGAACCCTTTCTTTGCCATTATATAAAAACAGTGTTGCTACAAAAGTATAAATTAGGCTTACTAATAAGACAACTGAGATCTGAAGCTACTCAGGAATCTGCTGCAACAGTGCAATAGAATCAAACCCTTTTTTTGTTGCATTTTAGTAGAGTATAAAAATAAATGCCTTTAAAATAGGATGCAAGCAACACTAGTTTCTTAACCTGAATTGATAATAGACTATAATCAATTTAAGTTTGCATTCTTATACCATTGTGTACAATAATTATAATGAATAAGTTCAAACAAACTAAAACTTACAGCTGATTAATAACGGTAGCACTTGAAATGTTTTTGCTCTATGAAACCTGATGTAGGCTACGTATATGATTCTGTTTTCTTCAAGTTTGTATTTTGTTGGTCGATCGAACTTATTGTAAGTCGCTTTGGATAAAAGCGTCAGCTAAATGCAATGTAATGTATCTAACTTGAGTTTGTATTGTATCAAAAACCTGTTGAAATGCTTGTTATTTTTACTGTCCCCAAAAAGTGCGTCACAGCCTCCAGGAATGCTTCTTTCACAACTTCGCCGTCTTTGAAAGACTTCATGTGTTTCGCAAGAACGTGACTGACACGATAAGATGCTCTGGAGCAGCCTTGCTCTTGTTGTTGAGCCTGGGGAAAATGGACTGCTGTGCATTTAGCTGTCCTCTCAGGCCCCTCACCTTTTGGAGCGTAGGACAGAATTAGGAGGGAATTCCGTCTCGTAGCGTTTGTGCACTGTTTTGAAATGCCGCTCCTAAATGACCCTTCTTCGATAAAGCCACGCTCGCATTGCAGATGAGACAGATAGACTTTGAATTGGAATAGATACAAAAATAATCATCCTCCCACTCTGAGTGAAAATTATATATTTTGGGCTTTTTTTCTTCTGCCATAATTGCGGTCTTGTGTGTGTGTGTGTGTGTGTGTGTGTGTGTGTGTGTGTGTGTGTGTGTGTGTGTGTGTGTGTGTGTGTGTGTGTGTGTGTGTGTGTGTGTGTGTGTGTGTGTGTGTGTGTGTGTGTGTGTGTGGACTGTCACTCCTGTTGACACGGACAACGTCAGCGAAATAGTGCCCACTGCCCACCAGCCATGCCCCGACACATGGGGTTACGCCGGCCAATCACAAAGCTTTGATGCGTTCAAGTGCATTATTCTGGCACAGGAAGATTATGTTATATTAACGATAAAACAGAATATTGTTGTTCTATTTTTAGACACATCTCGCGATCGACCTGCCCTAAAGAGAGCTGTGATGTATGCTGTTGGTTTTCTTAAAGCATGTTCAAGTGTCAAGCCTAATGTACGTACATTTGATATATTTAGCTAATTTATAACTTAACTTATTAGGCAATATACATCACCTCTAGTGAGTGGCCCCCCTTAATGCTTTTTTTTGTATGTGGCCCTCAGGGAAAAAAGTTTGGACACCCCTGTGCTATAGTATATTACTAATAGAGGCCATTAGAGGATATGCTAATAATGGTGGTGATGATGATGCTGGTGGTGATAGTGAAGGTGCTTACCCTTAAAGAGCTGGTACATTCCAGGCACTATGATGGCACCCATGGCCAGCAGCTTGCAGAAGGTGAGGACGATTTGAATCCTAGCTGTCCATGTCACACTCATACTGTTCAGGTACATAACAGAAGCTACAGGGACAGGAATAATAGAAATGTTAAAGCAGACCATTTATTAAGTTAATTATACTTATTTGAACTCCTACCTGTCCTATACTGTGTTTCCAAAACTTTAATTTTCTTAAGGGGATCAACAAAGGTTCATCTTATCTTAACTTATTGAATCTCATCTTATCTTATCTTATCTTATACCCATTGTCAATATTCACTGCCAATGCAGCAAAAAGTGTCACCTTCATGGACAAAATCTGAGAGTTACGGCCCCTACACACGGCGGCGCGCGTTGCCGCTTGGCGGTGGGCGTGTCTTGAGCTTGGGGAGTCAACGCGAGCAACACGACCAACAACCAATCACATGAATGTCCCGCCCCGGACATACAAAGCAAAGCATTCATGCTACATCCATGCTGGCTAAATATACTGTCTATGCTTGCTAGCTGTCCATTCAAACGAAGTACACTGGATATAAACTACCCAAACAAGCGAAAACCTACCAGTTTCACCCACTGTCTCTGCCACCTCCCCCCATGCCTGGCTCCTCCGGTTTGTATCCCTGTATGTAAAGAGGGACTGGTCATAGAGTACCGGGTGATTCCCTACCGCCACGATAATTTTCTCCTCCATTTTTTGACATAAGGGAAATAACTGCGGTCTGGCTCTCCCAACATACACACGGTTTGATTGGCTAGTGCTTGTACTGTCAGATTTTCCTATGAGGGATTTGATTGGCTGACGCCTCCGTCGAGGCGGCAAAAGTAGAACATTGCTCTACTTTTGCAGCGAGCACCGCGAGAGAAGCTACGCTTTGCTCCCACAATGCAGTTCGGCATATGAATCGTGACGTCACCCCATTCAAAGTGAATGGGCAGAAGCGTTGAAGCGGCAACGCGCGCTGCCGTGTGTAGGGGCCGTTAGAATCTAGAAGTCAGGAGGGTTGATGGCAGCAGCAAAAAAAGTGCAGACCAAAGTTTGTGTCTCAGCACAATTCAACAGTTAATGTTTAATGGAGCTGTGTTTGAGTTGTTTGGGGCCTGGGTCAAGAGGAGCTGATGAAATGGGACTTAAATTAAAGCCGCCAAAACCAGTGCTTATCATTTTATAATGTGTGAGTCTCTTGAAAATATCTTATTTAGTAAATCTTTGTGAGTTTAGTAAGTTCTTTGCAATTAATGTGTCTGAAGGTCTTGCAAGTGCTGTTAAAGTCATGAACAGAACGTCATCTTTTGATTGTTTCAAACAAGAACTCGTCTTGTGTCATGTTGGCAAATGGAAAAGACAGAGTGACAATTACTGTCTGCCACGGAAACTGTGTTCAAGTACAATCATGAAATACATTTTACTGGTATTTTCTTCTCCGTCTATAACTGCACAGAGGTTACAACGAGTCAAACTATTGCAGTATGTTGACATTGTTATGATGTTTTAAAGTAATGCTTGTCTAGGTATACATACTGATGCCGATGGCGGTTGCCAGTTTGACCGCCATGGGGGGGACTGCACAGGGCATGAACAGGGGCTCCAGGATGTACTGACCGAACGCCAGAGAGATGACCGCCATAGCTGCAGGCCTGGAGGACACCAACACACACACACGCACGCACGCAACGCACACAACACACGCACACACACACACACACACACACACACACACACACACACACACACACACACACACACACACACACACACACACACACACACACACACACACACACACACACACACACACACACACACATGTACATTGATATTGTTCGCTTATAGTTATAGGGTATTGAACACACAAAGAATGGTCATTCACAAAGCAGAGTTTTTCATTCCATCCCATTCTATTTCTCTCTGTTACTTGGTGCTCAGCAGCAGACAGACACAGTGAGAGAAGAGCTGAAGAAGAAAGTGGAGCATTTAGCAGCTAAGAGATACATATTTCTTTCATGGGCCGGTGAAGACCCAAACAGAGCTGAATGTGTACTGAATTCTGAAAATGGCGGCAACTACTGTATGTACGAGCAGTCTGGAATAATATGACACTTGTTAATACTACAGAGCAATTTTACCTCAAATGTACAATATTCTAATCATTATGAAAAGGTCATGGGGACTGACCAAGTTTGGACTTTTAAAATAAAATGCTCTATAGGGGGCGCTAGAGAGCCTGCTGGCAACTTCAAAGCCTTTTCACTGCAGATTTTCGCCATTCCCAATGTCTGTGCGAAATGTTCCTGCGTGTTCGAGCAGCCTAAGACCCTCAAGCTCCCCATAAACAGCAGAAAAATATGAATCTGCTCCAAAGAGGTGGCTTGCTCTTCGTCTCTAGGTCACCGTCGGGTCTTTGGCACATTTGTGCACATTTGTGCTCTGGACCTAATAAAGATGTGTATGTCTGGAGGTTTTGTAGGTACCCAGCTTTCTGCCAAAAAGTGATCTACTGTAAATGTCGGTCCTTTGTGTTTCCCTAACACTCTAATGCTTAAAGAGATATATGCAATTGTATGCAATAAAGTTTTGTGTCACTTTCAGTTACAGTGTTGGCGCCAAAACTATGTTCTTACGATTAGAAGAAAGGTCAGTGTTTGGGATAAAATAAGTATGCCCTTGTTGTCCCATAACGTGACATAATGTAAATTAAGTGTATATATATATACTCTCGGAGTCTGCGGTCCTCAGACACGGGCCTGCTCTCCATCCCCTGCTCTCGCCTTCGTACTGTGGGTGACAGGGCGTTCAGTGTTGCGGCCCCCACCCTCTGGAATGCACTTCCTGCCGAGATCCGGAACGCTGCCTTACTGGACATCTTCAAATCCTCACTGAAAACACACCTGTTCACCATGGCCTTCGGACCCTAGTCCTTTCCTGGTCCCCCGGCTTCCTTTATTTTATTTTATTTATTTTTTGTTTGTTTTGTTCGCTCCTCATTGTCTGTTTTGTTTTGTCTGTCCACCATGTACAGCGACCTTGGGTCCTGTGAAAGGCGCTTTATAAATTCCATTTATTATTATTATTATTATTATTATAGTACGCCCATCAGCCTACTACTCTGTAATACAGAGATTTGTGCAATCTTGTGACGTTAACCATCTAAATGTAGAGAAGACTGATGGTGTGGGACCCAAAGGCAGTGGGTGAACAAAGGCCGATAGATATCCACAATGCACCCATATCTCAGGTCAGCAGCCAAAAATACCTGAGAGTTCACATGGATAGTGCATTAAGCTGCAGGGTCCATGTGGATAGTGCACTAAGCTGGAGGGTCCATGTGGATAGTGCACTAAGCTGGAGGGTCCATGTTGATAGTGCACTAAGCTGGAGGGTCCATGTGGATAGTGCACTAAGCTGGAGGGTCCATGTGGATAGTGCACTAAGCTGGAGGGTCCATGTGGATAGTGCACTAAGCTGGAGGGTCCATGTGGATAGTGCACTAAGCTGGAGGGTCCATGTTGATAGTGCACTAAGCTGGAGGGTCCATGTTGACCGTGCACTAAGGGGCCTACAGAGTAGAGCAGGAGTGCATGCTTTTCTTTACCACGCAGTGATGGAGAGCATCATCAGATCACAGTCTGCATGATAACCTCACACTGCAGCTGAATCAAGATCGCTCGCCTCAGGCAGACTGCCAAGAAAAATGATGGGGGTTAAAAAACACCCATCCCCCCCTAAACATGTATGAGCAGTAACTCATTAGAGAGGCACAACAAATGACATCTGGTCCCCCAACATCCTCCACCCAGAGCTCCGGCTCTGACCTTCTGGTAGGAGACTCGGGTTCCTCAAAGCAGGCTGACACACTGCCAGGGTCCATTCAGCTTCTCAAGAACACATGTAGTGTGCAGTTTAAATGTTGGCCATGAGGGTTGTGCATTAGGTCGCCATTCTCAGTAGGTTGTCTGTGTATACGTGTAAATGCAAACTGTGTACATGTACATAAGTCATGTGAGAATATGCTATTGGCTTTTTATCATGCACTATGTAGTATTTAGAATTGTTCTATCTTTTGTGGAACTGCAGAATGAATGAGTCCAAAATATTTCTTTACGGGTACAATCAAGTATATGGTATTATTTCGTATCGTATGTTACCGAACTTGCTCACGTAGTCGAAACATTAAACTGTGGTATTCCGGGTTATGTTTGTTTGAGCCATCCTGTCCTCCCACCTACGTTATGCGTTACCACCAAGTCACTGGACGTCCTCCTCTACTACTATTATTCTAACTATACGGCCACTACAGGTTCACTGTCTCGTATTTGTATCGGCAACATTGTAAATAGATTAGAATGTGTTTCTGAGCGGGTGTAGTTGTAGTTCTATTGCCCCTTAGGGCCCAACATTGATAACAATTGTTCTTGTACTCAGCATACGTAATGTTCTTATTTAGAATATAGTAAACTAAATGTTGACAGTTCAGCTATCTCCATGAAGAGCAATAAAGGAATATCTCCACGTATAAAGCCTGTGACAGCATTTCACAGGTGAAGGAAACTAGCTATTGAGTGGACTGGTTCCAGGTTTTATTGTTGTCATTACTATTGTATAAGGTCAACAAATAAATTACACTTTGGTTTTCCAATCACATTATTTTCAGAAGGCAGATAAATCAATACATAACAACTACAAACAAACAATAACAGTGCAAATATATGTCCACTATCTTCTTAAAACTGAGTATTTGTAAATGTTCTGGAAATATGTGTAAAGCCCAGTTTCCACAATGACTGGAGACCAGAGCCTACCATAACACACTCTGAAGTGGCAGCCTTCAAAATGTACTCATTCAGCACATATGATTGTGCGGTGTGTGTGTGTGTGTGTGTGTGTGTGTGTGTGTGTGTGTGTGTGTGTGTGTGTGTGTGTGTGTGTGTGTGTGTGTGTGTGTGTGTGTGTGTGTGTGTGTGTGTGTGTGTGTGTGTGTGTGTGTGTGATGGCCAGCTAAAGGCTTGGCTCAATAAGAATGAGGCTGTGCCTCAGGCTCATATTATAGCTCATCAGTGTTTCCCTCTTCATTTCCCACAGCAGCACTGAGCTGCTGAAGCCGGGGAAATCTGTGCGTCTCCCTCGCTCTTGTTTTCATTTGCGGTTCCCACCTCTGTTCATTTCCCATGCTTTCATTGAGTCCCATTAGCCCGAGGTCAGCATAAAATTGGGCAGTTCACTAGACTGTTTTCACTACTCACCTTGGCTGTGTACATGCACAGAGAATGTTCTCACCTCACAGCTCGGAACTATTATGGGATCTCAGGATTTCTGTTACCTCTAAGCAGTGTTTAAACTAGTGCTGCCAAGATAGTAAGATCTACCAGCACTAGGACCAGAGCAGGGGTACTCCTTTCAATTGTATTGTTGTTTTTTTTACCATTAATACAGATTATTGTTTATCCTTTATCCTGGTGTTTCGAATTCCTTCTTTTATAATTTAACCAGCTCATCAAGGGACGCGTGGAGCCGAGGTGGGCTTCAGACCACCGTCCTCAGCGCTCCAACAGTTTGAACAAACATATAGCTGCCAATAGCTCCAAGTAAGTCATACTCAAGGCCTCACATGATGGATTATGGGTGAACATATTCCCATTTGGCTGGAGTGGATTTCATGCATCTCAGAAAATAACCTGGTTTCACTGTATTATACTGTTGGTATGATTATCATGATAGGTATTATCAACAGTTACAATGACCCTTAAAGGAATGATAAAGCTGAACTAAAGGGGCTCTTTAGTGCTTCAGAGCAGGTGGAGCACAGTGTGTTATTTGCTGCTGGAAACCAGCATGGTGAGAGGGCAGAGAGTGAACCCAAAGAGTGAAGATGTGGGCCCTAAAACTCAAACAATGAACTAAGTAATGCTAAGAAGCTCCATACAACTGCTGCAGTATTAGGTAATCATTTTGAGTGGAGATATTATTACAATAAGTCCCTTTTACATGACACATGGTCATGACACATTAGGTCTACATGGCAGACCTAATGTTGATGTGAATGATTGATGAATGCAGTTTTATGGCTAGGTTCAGTGAGGATTAAGGAGGCATACATTACCTGATAGCAATGAGCTCGGCCCATAGCCTTATGAAGGCCATCTGAGGTCCAAAGGCTTCCAGTATGTATGTGTAGTGTCCACCAGACTTCTTTATACAGGTCCCCAGTTCAGCGTAGGACAGGGCCCCTGCAGGGACAGAGGGGGAGGGTTATCTCTGGCTCTCTAACAACAAGGTGTCTCAGCCACATCTTCCCTGGCCCCATGATCAGCCACACATGACTGTGGGAGCCCCCATAACTCAGAAAAACAGATGTAAGTGAACATATTTCAATTATAAGTTAAGGGAGTACGAGTTATGGAAAGCGGGAAAGGGGTTAAGGAAGGGTATTTGAGGATAATGTTGCTTGGACCTTTCATTACTGTGCAGAAACTAAAGGATTTAAGGATCCTGCAACAATATCTTCTGGAAAACCCAGATGTGCCTGGCATTACTTCAGTCCTCCTATAGTTTTATAATGTTTTCCCAGGTTTATAATTGAATCAAGAGGCGCTTTCACACCGGAGTACTTTTCCCAGGAACTATGGCCGATAGTTCTGGCGATTTTGGTTTCACACCAAAAAGATCTGGAACTAGAACCTAGTTTGCGCAAACCTTTTCACCCCCAGATAGTCCCTGCTAGAGAGTAGGTACTTTCCTGGGGAGGAAGTGGTTTGTGGGTGTGTCGGCCACACTAACAATTTCTAATTGGCTGGGTGAATTGCAAACCACGCCCCGTAAAACTCCGAAAGGTCTTGTGAAGCTGCCATTTTATTTGCTCGCATTAGCATTATTAGCATTAGCCCATCGCACCAACGGAGAGAGACTAACTTATGGCAACACAAAAGAAAACACGGGAGCGGTGGAGTGATGTGGAGGTGTCAGTGCTTGTGGCGATTTACTCAGAGGACGCTACCCAGCAGCTTCTACTGAAGCCAGTCCCCAACTCCGGCGGACTCCGGGAGTTCGGGTGGCAGTATACGGCGTGAAGTTGTTTGTGGCCTGCCAGTAAACCCAAAGCAGAAGAAGAAGTGACGTCAGCGGCTTAATTTGCCTAATCCTCCCACAGGCACTTATCCGGTCTTATCCGAACACGATCTACTAGGACAGTTCCAGGAACCACGTACCGCAAATAAGTTTAGTATCAACATTTTGTCAACAGTTCCTCACTATAGTTGCCAGCATAGTGAACCCGGAAATATTGAGTACACCAGTTTTATGTTAGAAATGTATAGTAGTAGGGTTCCCAGCACAACAGAAACTGCCTGATGCTAATCCGCATATGTTGGGCAATTTGCACAATTAGCATAATGGTCTTATTTAAAAATGAATGGCATTAAAGCCTATGTAAACAATAGTTTAAAAATGACAACATGTGTGTGCACCACATGTGTTTGTTAACTTTAACGTCAGTGCACGTTAGTTAACATAAATATATTCATATGGTTAGCTAACTCACATTTTATTTCAATCTAATTCACCACCAGAAGACCATAATATATATCATAATATATATCCTCAATAATAATCAAATGTTCACAAGTGTCAATAGATCTTCAACTAAATGCCAAATTAAATGTATGGAAATTGCTTTATGTGTGGCTAGGAAATACACAACAGTAACATGGAAATCTGACTCTCCTCATTGATAAATGGTCTTTAGAAAGGAACAGTTGTATTCCTCTTGAAAATATCACATATAGTCTTAGAAAAGGATATAACACCTTTCTGAAGATCTGGCAGCCTTATTTAGAGTTTATAGATGCATCACTTACGCCACCAAAGGTATATCATCTGATTAACCAACAGGCCTCTGGATATACAGTCGCACTGTGTATGTGTAGTATCTCACTGTGTTTTGATCTACGCAGGGACTTTTGTTTGTCTTTTGTTTTGTTATTTGGGGGGAGGGGGGATGCTTTGCGTTGTATGCTACATGTTTTTTGTTATGTTTAATTGTTACATAAACCTGAAAATTATAAATACAATATTAAAAAATAAATAAATAATAATAATAATCAAATTGCCTTACATATACAGTTCATCAAATACAGAGCCTGCTTATTAATGTGTGGTTCAGGAAACCATTGTTACACTGATGTTTTCAGCTAGCATGTTACTTAATGGTCATTTGTTTGATTTTCGAAGGCAATCATGCCATCTTGCTGTCTCTGTCATTCTGCAAACATACACACACACACACACACACACACACAACACACACACACACACACACACACACACACACACACACACACCACACACACACACACACACACACACACACACACACACACACACACACACACACACACACACACACAATTATTTAGTTGGGTTGATAATAATTGTATCCCACAATTTTAAATAAAGTTACAAGTCTACAATGTAGCCTAGGCAATTTTTTCCCTCTCCCCACTTTGTTTTTATTTGCTTGTCTCGTAAATGGTGGTTGTTCAGTGTTGAAACATACATTATTACCATTTGAAATAGAAGATCTTTAATGTTCTATTACTATAAAGTGAGGTCCAGTTACCAGTAACTCTATAAAACAGTTGGGAATTATAGTTACTTATTACTTAAGTATATTTCGAAGCCCATACTTCTTTACTTTTACTTGAATAAAACACCTCAAGTAGAATAAAACTATAGAGTAGCATTAAATAAAAATGTACCCCACAAATGTATTTAAATACAGAACTTGATTAAATGTACTTAGTAATTTCCCACCACTGGTCCACATGTTACAATAAGGAAGCACCTGTCTGTTATTGGATTATTATTATTATGAGAACTAATAAAAAGGGGGGGTATGTAATTAACAAACTTGAAGGACGGTGTGCATGTACGGTATGTGTTTACTGATCCTTCTTTGATGGCATAGCCGTCTTTCCTCTTTTCCCTGCCAAGAGTGCAGCCGGGTGCCTCAGCCCTTGATCCCTGATCACAACATGTGACAGTTGTTTGGTTTGAGATTCACTTGGTTTTTCACAGCTAATACTAAACAAGCTTAGCCTGAGCGTTTGGTAAGTTATAGGACGTTCCTGGGAAGAAAGAACTTCTGGAGTGTCACATACTTGGACTTCTTTTTATA